>NC_022010.1:2388562-2390095 GCF_000317375.1 Microtus ochrogaster | reverse complement strand
CCACCACCACCACCACCACCACCACCAGAGTAAGAACAAAATGAGAGAGTCTCCCAGCACTTCTCCAACACAGCCCCTTGGCAGCAGGAACAAACCTAACCAGGTTGGGCTCCTTCCTGGACTTCCCAGACTCTATGCCCCTCAACCTGTGAGTGCACAAACACCTCTTCTGGGCTAGGACCCCAGCAGCTTCACTGAACACCCTTCCCCAGTCTTTCCTTGGCTGAGCTCCAGATAAATGACTCGGAGCCTGGCCTGCCACTGGGCTCCTCTGACACCCACTTTGATAATCAGAATGAGCATATTCGTTTCCCTAATGGCATTCTCATCTTCCCCCTTGCGAAGTTTTCAAATGGAAAAAAAAGCGAAAACAGGCTGCATCTGTCCTTGTTCAAGCAATTTGCAGCTGTCCGCACTGACATCTACCCAGCTGGGTGCAGTCTCTGCATCCTGTTCGCTTGTAATGGGGGATGATGTGGTACCGTGTGATTAGTTTGTCTATGCCTTGGAGACCATTATCCTGCTGGAGAGATGCCTATAAACAGACCCTCCTGGGGAATCCTCCAGCCTCTTGTGTTTGTGAGATTAAAGAAGAGGAGGCTGATGTCACTTCTTACCAAACCAAAGGCAAAAAAGTAGAGGGCTTTCACCTCTGCGTGCTTTCCCTGAGCGCTGCTATCAACAGGGTGCAACACCCTGATGGTCAACAAGTTTGTGCTGTAAGGGTCAGAGAACAAATAGCCCTTGCAGCACAGCACACAAGCAGCAGTGGCTGTGAGAGAATGGGGGGCACTGTACCCCAGTACCACCTGAGCTACGTGGCTGGATCAGCCACTGGCACTTGCTGGCTTCTGATTCTAAGAGCTGGATCGAAACCCTCACTCTAGCTCTTCTACACTGTCACCTGCCTGGTATTGCCTACCCTCTTAAAGCCTCTAATAAACCACAGCCACCAAAAACACCATCCCTGTTACCATGATCAACCATTACCATGAAAATCACCCTGCCACCATCATCAATTTCATATCCCCATTAACACCATCATCATCACCACCACCACCATCATCACCACCAACACCATCATCACCATCACCACCATCATCACCACCACCACCTCCAACACCATCATCATCACCATCAACACCACCAACACCATCACCATCATCACCACCATCATCAACATCACTATCATCACCACCATTAACATCATCATCACCACTATCACCACACCATCATCACCATCATCATCACCATCACCACCATCATCACCACCATCACCATCATCACCACCATCACCATCATCACCATCACCATCATCACCACCATCACCATCATCATCACCACCATCACCACCATCATCATCATCACCATCATCACCATCATCATCATCACCATCATCACCACCATCACCCACCACCATCACCACCATCACCATCATCACCACCATCACCACCATCATCACCACCATCATCATCATCACCATCACCACCATCATCACCATCACCACCATCACCACCATCATCACCACCATCA
>NC_022010.1:2385352-2388437 GCF_000317375.1 Microtus ochrogaster | reverse complement strand
ACCATCACCATCATCACCACCATCATCACTATCATCACCATCATCACCACCATCACCACCATCACCACCATCACCATCATCACCACCATCATCACCGTCACCATCATCACCACCATCACCACCATCATCACCACCATCACCATCATCACCACTATCACCATCATCACCGTCACCATCATCACCATCATCACCACCATCACCATCATCACCACCATCACCATCATCACCGTCACCACCCTAATCAGCTGTAAAATGTTACCTCATCTGTAAGATGGGTGCTGAGGCAATGAGACAATGCCTTGCACCTCTGAAATGGTGCGTGAGCCCTCTACTCACCCTGCCCCTGGCCTTGGTCACAGCTCAACTATGCAGATTCTTCTGCAGTTCACTTGACTATCCACACGTGCTGATTTTTCTCAAGGTTGACCTCTTCATTCCAGCTAGGCTCCTCCTCTCTCAGCCAGGCACCTCCCCAGGCTCAGCTGGTCCCTTCCCACTACTTCACAGTGGTAAGTATGTTATCATCTGGAAAGGTCCAAGTACTTACAGCAAGTTATTGCTGGAGGGAACTGTTGCCCTTGTGGCTTAAGATTGGGTAGACCTTCAAGGCTGGGCCAGTCTGCTACCACACGGTGAACTAATCAAAGAAATAGGTTGAATTTTAGTGAGTGTGATGTTCATACAGGGGACTGGGGACAGTTAAGGCTTCCCTGTGATGGCATCTGACAGTCGTGGCTTATTTGACCAGAGCAAGGGCAAAGAGAAGTGTAACAGAACCCTGACTTTTATTTTGCTTCAGCTGGGGCTGATTTTAATTTGGGTCCTGGTTACCTGATGCTGTCTGACACATTTGTATATGTAAAACAAGAGTCGCTCTTAGAAAGAGTGGGTGTAGCTGCTTTCTGTTATTGATTCAGGGCTGGCCATTCTTGTTCCCATAGCATCCTATTATTTATCATGCCTGGACATGTTGTAGGCCTCACTTGGCTGAATTGTCTCCTGTTCCCTTTAGACCTTTGACCTTGGTGTTTCAAGTGTAATAGTGGGTCTACAGCTCTGGCTATAGAAACAGACTCCTAGTCCCTCTTCTACTCCAGACTCCTTGGCGACTCTTGGTGACCCTTGATGCTGTTGTCACCTCAGAGCTGGGGGAGGTGAAGCACAAAGTCTCCTCCGTCCAGATCCCAAGCACATAGTTTGGTTCTGAACTCTGCCTCTGTTTACACATCTGTCTGGTTTTCCATTTTTGCTATTACTCTTCCTGCATGGGCTCCCCACATCAACCATGTCACCAGGCAGATACACAGGTATTTGCTATCGAGTGGTTCTATAACATATTTGCATATGCAAAACAGGTCATGCTCTCATAGAAAGGATGGGTGGTAGTGGCGTCTCAGTCTGTCAGGTTGCCAGCACACATCTGCCCCTTGCGTTTCAGATGCAGAACCAAAAGGCCTTCTAAAGTGTTCGACATGGAAACAGTGAGGGTGGGAGCTAAGGAGTCAACGGCTCTTAGTTTGGCATTTCTCCAGTTTTCTCCCTGGAGTAATGGATGAATCAAAAAGAACAGACAAGCATAATGCTTCTTGTGCCTTTATGGCATGTGAATACCAAGGTGCCACGAGGCTCAGTAGGCAAAGACCCTGGCCCCACAAAGCCAGCTTGTTTTGGTTAGTTCTAGGTAAACTTGCAGCTCCATCCAACAAGGCTGTTTTAATTTGAGTGGTGTCCATTGATACAAGATGTAAAATCCAACCTGTCTGAGCAGTCACAGGTCAAGCGCTCAGTGGCCATGCTTGGCCACCATATTGGATGGCAGGTACCACCTCTAGTTTTGGGCGGTACTCAGGTTCTTCCCTTCCATTTGGCGTTCTTTTCTGTTTTCTCCTGGGCTTTTCCAGCTGGCCGTGCCTTGCCTGTTTAGTTTCCATCTTCAGTCTCTTATCATAGATGAGATGTAAAGAAGGGACCTGTTGTGGAGTCCCCAGAGCAATGCGTGTGCTCAGTCGAGCCTCATTCAGCCTCCTGTGAGCCTTCGGGTCACATCCCAGTTGTCCCTATGGAAGGATGTCCAGGACAAAGACACTGTCAACTCCCATCTGCGTGTCATCTTTTCCCTACAAGGTGAAACCAGCCTGCCCTTTTAAAAAGATTAATTCAGTCGCTAAACTCTGATGCTGGCTAATTAACACCCATGCCTTCTGCTCCCTAACTAGCGAGCTTGTCTCGTTCTCCATATGGCTGCTTGTCATTCAGACCCACAAAATCTTAACATTTAGGATGACAGCATCCTTGGCCATTAAGGCCTGACACCTTAGAATCTAAAGACCAGGAAACGTGAGGAATGAGAGACCCTTGAGTCACAAACAAGAGTTAAACCTTTGAGTTGAGCCCTGTGAAATGGTGTTTGTGTAGCTGCTATGCCCCCCCCCAGATGCAGCTGACTTCAAGTTATTTCATCGAAGGCAGCCTGCAGTACAGAAACCCCATCCATTCATAGACTCCCAGGCTCCAGGTATTATGGCCCTCTTAGGTGTCTGAAGGGTGACTATATTTTGTCTGCGAGGCTGGTTCTCAAATTTCAGTTTTTCAGACCACACATTTTCTGTTTTGGCCTCTAAACTGTCTGCAATCAAAGCATGGATGCATCCACAGAACTCTACTGACAAACACATGTGCGGGACCAGGGTTGACCAGTTGGCTGTCAGCACTGCTTTGTTTGGAGCATAAGGCTGAAAAGGTTCCAACATGTACCTAGTTTTAAGAAATCTATAGGTATCTCCTAGACCTGCAAATGTTCACAAACAAATGAAAACTAACAATCCCACATATACACACACAATATCAGACTCCAGTAACCAACTCCACACATACACACACACAATATCAGACTCCAGTAACCAACTCCACACATACACACACAATATCAGACTCCAGTAACCAACACCACACATACACACACACACACACACACACACACACACACACACACAATATCAGACTCCAGTAACCAACACCACACACATACACATACAATATCAGACTCCAGTAACCAACACCACACACATACACATACAATATCAGA
>NC_022010.1:2365762-2385252 GCF_000317375.1 Microtus ochrogaster | reverse complement strand
AACACCACACACATACACATACAATATCAGACTCCAGTAACCAACACCACACACATACACATACAATATCAGACTCCAGTAACCAACACCACACATACACACACAATATCAGACTCCAGTAACTAACACCACACATACAAACACAATATAAGACTCCAGTAACCAACTCCACACACACACACACACACACACACACACACAATATCGGACACCAATAACTAACCCCTCCCCCACACACACAATATCAGACTCCAGTACAGAGTCAAACTGAAGGACAGTTTCTCTTGGCTTAGGCCACTGCCTTCCCCAGAAGAGTCATTGATGCCCAGAGAGGGTACAAGACAGGTGTCTCGAGAGTCTGAGGCTAAGGTAATGCCAGGACCCAGGGAAGCATCTTACTACAGACTGAAGAAAAATAATGGGAGGCCCTCGGTGGCAATGCTTCGCCAAACCCTCATCAGACTCAGGCACTCCCAAGTGCCAGGGAGGGTAGAGCGAATGGGTTGCAAGCCCAGGAGGCCCCAGCTGTGAGGAGGCTGTGATGGATTGTTTGTGTGAGAGGCACGCACAGCCCGGCCATCACCTTGAAATGTGGAGGGAAGAGCGTGTACTACTCAGCCGTTGTTTTTCTTCCCCGTGGAGTCAATAAATGGGTAAATGGACCGTGAGTGGCCAAGTGGCTGCTATAATTTTAGACTCTATCAAAAAGAACATCACAAAAGTTGCAGAGGAAGCATAGACCGCCTCATGTGCCAAGCAGTGAGCTGGATTCCCCATGTTGTGAGGGTGGCAGTAGCTAGTGGACGGGGCAGACAGCCTGGGAGCAGTGAGGGTCGTCTGTTGGCAGCTATGCAGACACAGACGCTTTCCAGGGCCCTTTAGATTAAATGTGAACTCTGCCTTCTGCCCAAACGACCTCTTAAATCTCTGTTTACACAGTGTGAGGGAAGGCTTTTTGAGTAGAGCGCTTGGGCTTGCCCAAGGCCAGAGAGCAGGTGGCTGACAACTATTGGGTCATCAGTGGCTTCTGCTCCCAAGCCTGTTCTTTCAGTGTAGGGCCTGTTTTCCCAGTGTCACCCAAAGGACTCTCCAGGGGAGGTGGCTTCAGCCAAGCTGACCCAACAGAAGGGGCGAGGCATCAGAGTGACACCCTCATAAAAAGGAAAAACTTTAAAAAAAATAATCACATGACTATGTGTGTGTAATCATACCAAAGCATGCATGTGTAGGTCAGAGGACAACTGGGGGATCCTGCGGTTCTTTCCTTTTACCATGGGGGAATTGAACTCAGGTCTTTGACAGAACGGGGGACAAGCAACTCTACCCATTGAGCCCTCTCACCAGCCCTGCGGGTCCTTTATGATTATTATTTTGGTTTGGTTAGCACGCAAAATGCGGCTTCGCTGTGGCTTTCTCGGGTATGTAAATCATTGTTCTTATTTCCCATCATCCTCTCTTGCTTCCTCCTGTACTTCTCTTCCTCCCTACAAGTGGCTTCTTTTCTTCTTCATGTCATAATATACACACGCACGCACACACACATGCATATGTACATGAACGCACCTTATATACATGCCACTTGTAACAGGAAAGACATGATATTTGTCTTTCTGAGTCTGGCTTTATTGATCTGGAAACCCGCAGTTCCACCCAGACTGCTACAAAGGTCACCATTTTGCTCTTTGTGGCTGAACAGACTGTGAGTCCTATGGGTGCCTCCACTGTTTCTGTCTATCAGCTACTCTGGGTAGTGCAGCAGCTATGAGCCGAAGGGTAGCTCCATAGATACTGTCTTACTCTCCCTAGGGTACATTCCAGGGGCACAGCAGGGATACACGGCCATTCTACACTTTCAGCTTTTAATTGTTGTCCTGATTTCCATAGTATTGGGTTTCTTTCTTCTTTCTTTCTTCCTTTCTTTCTTTCTTTCTTTCTTTCTTTCTTTCTTTCTTTCTTTCTTTCTCTCATCTTCTTTTGTTCTGTTAAACCGAGTCTCACCATATAGCCCAGGATGGCCTGGAATTTATAATCCTCTGCCTTCACTTCCCAAGTGCTAAAGGTCACAAGGAGGTATCACCATGCCCAGCCCAAGGTTCTGCATTTACAGCCAGGTGATAGGGAATACGGTGGCCCAGGGCTGAGTTGGAGAATCTGGTGCCAACCACAAGTTCCTTTACTCCAGAACCTCCTCATCATGGCAGAGGCTTTCCATCCTGAAGGGGAGGTCACACAGCGAGGGCTGGTCAGGGTTCAGCTTCACATCTGGGCTCTGATAAGCCTGATGTTCAGGTTCAGAGTCCTGTGTTTCAGAGGATAAGAATTTCTCCAGAACCTATTGGGGACTACCTGGTACCTCCAAATTAGAGGATTAATAGGAGTGTGACTGTGGCCGGAACAATGCCAAGCAGTCCCTTTGTGACGCTGTGACTTTGGGTTTGTGACGTCTAGCACTGCAGGGCATCTCCCACCCCAGCAGATGGGAGCCCATCATCCCAGACACCATTGTCTTGTTCTCGGTCATCACCATGCCTGGCTGCATGCTGCTCACTGGCATCCTCTGCAGTTAATGTTGCATGCACTGTCGTCTCCAACAGTAGCTCCCACCTACACCCCGGTTTTCAGCTAGACAGCATTGATGTTCCAAAACTGGGGAAGCTGGGACCTGGCATCGATCGCCAGTGCCAGCAGCAGCTCTCTGTATCCTCCCTGATCGATCTCCTGAGAGAACAGATGTAACAATACAGGACTATTGATGAGGATTGGCCTGCCCAGGAGGCCTCTTCTCTCCATGCTCCTGGAGCATTTGAGAGAGTTCTTCAGCCTTTTGGAGTAGGTAGCTTTGGCTTAGTTATTAGGGGAAGAAGGAGGCCTTGTGATTATGCAGTCACCTGTCAGGACTGACAGAGGGACTTTCTGAGAAGTACACCAAGCCATTTCTTTTGGGTGCAAATCTTGAAGAATACCCTTATCTAGACCTACATGGCAGGGACAGCCACTTCACATGGTCTTCAGTCTTTCAAGAGAGCAGTGGCTGTTGTCGGTACAGCCCAGTGTTAGATGTTCACTGGTTAACATTGACTGTCAACTTGACACAACCTAGAGTCACCTGAGAAGAGTCTCAGTGAGCGATTGAACACTGGATGGTGTGGGTATGTCTGTGGGAGATCGTTGTTAACTGATGTGGGAAGATGCAGCCCACTGTGAGCGGCACCATTCCCTAGGCCCGGGGATCTGAGCTGTGTAAGAAAGGATAAACAAGTGAGCGAGCACACATGCGCTCATCTCTCTTCACTTCACTCTGGATGTGACATCATCAGGTGTCTGAAGTTCCTGCCTTGACTTCCCGTAAGTTTCTTTTTCGGGGTATTTTATTACAACCAACATAAAAGCAGAACACTATCTTTCATACATTGAAGGAGTGCGCTCAAATGATGGCTGAGAGCCTGGCCAAAGGAGACTCAAAGTCAATGTCTCGGTCTCTTGATATCGCCCACCATTCTGTCGTTACACAACTGTGCTATACAGATGTGTTGACATCAGTGTCACACAAGTACACTACGGGGAACTTTTGCACTGTTACATCTTCTTGGTACCACTATCACATGTGCAGTCTATTTGGGGCTCAAGTGACACTGTAGAACATGGCCTGTCATGACCTCATTTGCAGAAGGCACTGCTGAAGGTCCCTGGACATCACTCTGTAGGAACAGGCACAGACAGCATATGGGAGGCAGACAGATGGGTGTCAGTTTCCAGGTCCCACCAGCCCAGGCGACTTCCTGCAGTGACATTCTTCTGGCTCCCATACTTACAGGCTGTATCAAGTCTCTTTGTAGTCAAGGACGATCTTGCACTTTTGGATCTCTTGCCTTTGCCCTCTGAACCCTGTGAGTCCGGGTGTGCATGGCCACACACCATTTATATAATCCTGGGGACTGAATCGGGGTTGCCAGCACTCTAGGGGAACACACCACCAACTGAGTCCCAGCCTCAGCCCTGACAAAGCTCTCTAGAGGGGAAGCTCAGTAGCCACTGGGGAATCCCAGGAGCCTAATTTCTCTCTTTCCGCAATTGCATGAGCCCGTGGGAGGAGGAGAACATTGACTCGATTTGAAGGAAGACATGCCGGAGGCAGCTGGAGAATCCCTAGCTGGAGCAGTGGTCTCTGCCATGGGATGCGTCATGCCGGTGTATGTGCTAAAGATAATCTTTGCATTTGAGACTTAATTATATTGATATAATTATTCTCTCGTCAGGAAGATTGGGTGTTTCGGATGTCATATTTGCATTTGAGCAGAAAAATTGAAATAGCTTTTTTCTTTCATTAGGAAATGATGGCGTGGGTGGGTGACTGGGAAATCTAGAGCCAGGAGGTTGGGGTTCACTCTAGGTCAGGAAGTGTGAATACATTTTGAAATTTGCTGTGTGTGGACACTGGAAAGGTTGTCACCCCTTTCTGTGGTCACTGAAGCAGAGGACACAGGATGGGGGAAGGGATGAGTTTGGGGACTGGAAGGCTGTGAAGGGCTTTAAGGAAGTTTTGGCATTTTTTTCAAAGACCCAAGGCTATGTCTCACAGGGACATCACACACCCTGATTCCAATCCCATCTACCCAAACGCCCAAAATATCCTCATTCATATCCTATTCCATGTTAGGGTCTTCTTTTTTAATTAATTAATTAATTTTTTGAGGTGGGGTCTTACTTCTGGCTCTGCTGCCCTGGAACTCACTATGTAGATCAGGCTAGCCTCAGACTCACAGAAATCCACCTGCCTCTGTCTCCCAGGTGCTGGAATCAAAGGTGTGTGCCATTATACCCGGCTCCCTGTGAGAGTCTCAAGAGTGTGCCTCCCATTGTTCCCTGTCCATCAGAGGAGACTGGTGACCCTCTTCACCATCACAGACTTTGGCATCTCCTTGCTTTTGGTAGCAGGAAGACACGGTAGAGTGTTGCCTGGCAGGCAGGGGCCAGGGTTCTAACCCCATCACCTTAAAACAGCACAGTGGGAGTCAGGGGTGCTCTTAGAGAGAGGGCTGAGACCTGGGGTCCACGGGCTGTTCTTACTCTCCATGTTGTGCACAGATGGGCATGGCTGGCAGAGTGGGGTCTTCACTGAGCACATGACTTTGGCTTTCCGCACTTAAGATCTTCATCACCCAGCTCTTAAACAACTCAGTTGCCTGTCTGTTAACGTCCCACAGGAAGTGACAGACTTAAGGGTAATTTTAAGGTGCTTTTTGCTCCTACTTTATTTCTATTTATATGTGTGTATTCTTGCACGTATACAAGTGCACATGCATGTGTGTGCATGAACGCTTGTAGAGGTCAGACATTGACCTCTTCCCCTGTTGCAGCCCCTCTTTGCTGGACTGGCTGGTCAGAAGCCCCAGGGACCCCCTCTTGTCTCTGTCTTCTCAGTGCTGGGAGTACAGACAGATCAGGCTTCTTACAGGAGAGCTGGGATTCATTCTCTGCCCTCACCTTCATGTGGCAGACACTTTACACAGTGAGCTGTCACTCAGTCCTTTCGCTTTCTTTGCTTTCCACAGTCCCCCTGTGGTTCTATTTGAATTAACAGGATACAGAAAGAGCCTATGGTTCTAAGTTTGCTGGGGCCGTAACATGGCACACAGATACCAACTCCCAGTAAAATAGCCATGGGTGCCGACACCCAGTCCCAGAGGTCAGGAGTTGAAAAGCCAAGGTGTTGCAGGTCCCTCTGGAAGCCTCACCTACTTCTGGCTGGTTGTCTGGGAGTAATTGGATACTGTTGCTTTGAGACAATCTTGCATGTGGTCCAGGCTGGTTTCAAAGTATCAATCATCTTGTCTCAGCTTCTGAATGTCACCAGTTTGCCAGGCACCAGTGATTTGGTGTCCCCTGGCTTGCAGATGTTATAGCTCCAAGGCTCAGCATCTGCATTTTCTGCCCCTATGTGTGTCTCTGGGCCTGCATTTGCCATCTTAGGATGACACAAGACTTGTCGACCTCGTTGGATTGGGACCCAGACTGTGAGTTCATTTTAGCATGGTGGTCACTGTTGAGGGCCAGATGTCCACACCCAGCTGCTTCCAGAGGTATTCGGGATTGGGACTTCCAGTGACTTTGTTTCAGCCATTAGACATCTGTGCTTGGCTCATGGTCACAATGGACACAGAGTTCCCTCATAAGTGGGCTTTCTGACTGTGATGATCTGGTGTCCCTCTGGTGACTATCCTCCAATAGGCTCTTGAGAACCCCTGTGTGGCTCCCACAGAAACAACATACCCCATCCTAGGCTAGGCTGTAGAGGATTCTAGGCTTCTGCCTTATTCTCTCTGGGCTGTTTGCATCAGGGAGGGTATCCCCTTGACACAGCTTGTGTCACCCAACCCCAAGACAGAGCACTGAACTTCTGTCACCAGACAGCAGTTAAGACCTGCAGCCCAAACCCACATCAATGACCAATGAGTATCCTTGAAAACAGGTCCCCTAGGTTCAGTCATACCTGACGTCAGACAATCTCTGCCCCTGCTGACATCACGATGATAATCTCAAAAGAGACACCTTGAGACTCCCATGCTGCTGCTACTGGAGATGTCCACATGGTGGCATTAGGCAGTGCGGCCTGAGTCTTGGATAGTATAGAGGCTAGAAGTCCAAAGCCAAAGCGAAGGGATTAAAAGCAAGGCCTCAGTTGCTGGTCTCGGGATAATTTCTTCACTTTTCTTAGTGCTCATCAGCACCATTCCAACCTCGGCTTCCATCTCTGAGGCCACAACTGTCCCCCATGAGCCCTCTTGCCTGCTTCCTAGGGCCCTTCAGATGACATTTGGGGCCCATGTGGATAATTTCCTCACTCTGAGATCCTTGTCACGTATGTAGGTCCTTTTTTGGCATAGGCAGGACCCAGAGACCTTTATTGGCCCTGCAAAGACACTGAGCCAGAACCACCCAGCTAAACCAAGCCTGAACCCTTCACACTATAAAAAATCACATAAGATAATAATTTACTGCTCCTAAGCTGAAGTAATTGTTACACATCAATAAATAACTGATACACAATACAGATTTGTGATTTTTTTTTTACTGGATTACATATACTCAAAAGCTGTAATTTTAGAAGGCTTACAACCTTTTCCTCAAAATTTACAGATGAAGAAAAGATCTGGCAGATGGTGTGGTGGGAATTTATAAGCCGGAGACATCACTTATATCTTAAATAATGAAGCCAGGGCGCTCTGACTGAGTACCGCTCAACTGCCCTGTTGCCATCAGATCCATCCCCACCTTTCTCAGCTCAGCTCAGCTCAGCTCAGCTGTTGCCTAGCAGGAAGCCACTGGGGGCAGTGAGGGTGGGGCGGAGAAGGAGGCTCTGCCTTGGGCACTCTTGGAAGCTGTAACATTTTTTTAATTCGGCATCTCCTTATGGGTCCTCTTGCTCCCAAAGCCAGCTTCCAACAGGGAACACCATTGGAGATTTACCTTTACGGGAAGGCCCCAACTTTTCTTCTCATCCCTGGCTCAGCCTTGCTGTCCTGCTTCTCTGGCTTTAAGATCCATCGGCCTCTCTTTGCTCTGGTCTGTATCACCCCAGGCTTGGTGTCCCCCAGTGTGCTGACAGTCTCCTATGGCCCCTCTTGCCTGCATCCTCCAAGCATCCTGCTAATGACACGCAGAGTCCATCTGCCTACTTACCCACCTGGGGATCCTTGCAACATCTGGAAAGGACTTGGGCCACGGAAATTAGCATCTGGGTTAAGCTGACCTCTTCTGGCTTCCCCTTTCCCACCATGAGGGAAAGTGATTCCCTGTTCAATTCACTTGCTCAGCCCCCTGTATTAGATTCCTGGGACCGAATGACATGGGCAGTCTCTATTCTGATTCCTCTGACTCCCTCGGTGTGAGCATTGAAATCCTTTCACCTTCAATCATAAGGTGATATATTTTCTGACTCGTTTCTGGGGAATGAGATTGTCCTGCCCATGTGGCATTGGTGGCCTTTGTGCTCCCGCATTCTCACCAGAAAGAACTGTGCTCTTTGGATGTGTAAGGTGGATCCACTTGGTATCCCTTTTGTTTTCTTACAAAGAGCTTTTTACAAAGCTTCTTACAAAGAACTGCCATTGTCACCAGGAAGCAACAGTGACAAACAGTGGATACTGCCACAGTTCTCACAGAGAGACAGGTTTAGTGTGGTCCAGAGCCAAGGCTCCTGTGTGCAGGCTGGGTGTCACTCTGCCCGCTACAGTCCCCCTTCCTGATTGTGTGACTAACCAGGAGTTGTGACCAGTGCTGCCCCGCACTGTGAGGACGGCTGGCACTGGGCTCAGGAGAAGATCCAGGTTCAAAACTCAGAGCACACTTTGTGCTGCGTGTGCCTTGGTTTTCATCACTGTGGAGCCAAAGGATCATGTGCTGAATGCCGTTAATGAGGGACTTCTCAGGTCTGTGTGTGAGCTCATGTGTGCACAGACCTTGCACATGCGTATATTTCAGAGGACAACTTAGGGTGCTTTGAGGCATACAGCAGGCTAGCTGACTGGCACGCTTCTGGCCTTCTCCTGCCTCCACCTCCCTCTTCCCCCAGGAGTGCAGGGATCACCCACACTCTTCACCCTGCATGGGCTCTTACATGGCTTCTGAGGATGGAGTCAGGCCACCAGGCTCGCTCTGCGCATGCTTTCAGACTGAGCTACCCCAGGTCTTGTCATTCAGACTTCCCACTACTGTGACAAACAACTGGGAAAAAGGCAGATTATTTATTGTTATTCATGGTTTCTATATCAATTATTCCCTTTAAAAGCTATTGAAAAGTTCATTTTTATATAGGAAACTAAACTTGTAATAACTTGCTATAAATTGATTACAACACTAAAGTCCTCAGTTCTTTCACCATTGTTAACATTTTAACGTAAAGATTGACTTAATCATACCCAGATTCTGTTAACTAGAAACACTCCATCAGGTCCACCCTGATCCACCCCAATCCTTTCTAGTCTGTCTTCTGTTGCTCCTATAACACGGTGACAAAGCAGCTTGGGGAGGGGGGGGGGTTCTTTGTCCTCCACGTCCCAGTCGGAGTCCATCACTGAAGGACGTAAGGACAAACCCTCAAGGCATGAATTGATGCAGCAGCCATGGAGAAATGTGGCTTTCTGGCTTGCTCTCCGTGGCTGGCCCAGCCTGCTTCTTTACACAGCTCACAGACACCCACTCAGGGGTGGCAGTGTTCACAATAGACCAGACCCTTCTACCACACTCAGGGTCAAGAAAATGCCCCTGCTGCTTCTGGGCTAGTCTGATTGAGGCGATTCTTCTGCTGAGGTTCCCCTCCTCAGGCAATGCTAGTTTGTGCCAAGTTGACGGAAACTAACCACTGCAATTGACCTTTCTCAACCTGACACACAAACACACCACTATTAAGTCGTGATCTTTTCTTTCTTTAAAAGTTCCATGGTCTTTAAACATCCTAATACTTTTAAAGTCCAAGATCTCTTTAAAAATTCAAAGTCTCAGCTGGGCGGTGGTGGTGCACGCCTTTAATCCCAGCACTCGGGAGGCAGAGGCAGGCGGATCTCTATGAGTTCAAAGCCAGCCTGGTCTACAAAGGGAGTTCCAGGACAGGCTCCAAAGCTACTACAGAGAAACCCTGTCTCGAAAAACCAAAAAAAAAAAAACCCAAAAATTCAAAGTCTCAGCTGGGTGGTAGTGGTGCATGTCTTTAATCCCAGCACTCGGGAGGCAGAGGCAGAGAGGCAGGCAGATCTCTGTGAGTTCAAGGCCAGCCTGGTCTAAAAGAGCTAGTTCCAGGACAGGCTCCAAAGCTACAGAGAAACCCTGTCTCAAAAAAGAATTTAAAGTCTCTTAATTGTAGGCTCCTGTAAAATTAAAAATAAAATAACTTACGTACTTCCTTATTCTAAGAGGGGAAAAAAATCAGAGCATTGTCATGAGCAGATCAAAGCAAAGCCAAACTTCAACAGTATAAAAATCTCTGTGTCCAGCATTTTGGGCTCACTCATGATCTTCTGGGCTCTGGAGGGCTTAGGTAACCCCACCTCCCCAGCCATGTCATTCACAGCACACAGAACTTAGCTCCACTCCATACCTGCCTCTGACCTGGATGGTTGTACCATAGCCTGCCATCTCGAATATGCTGGAGTCTCTGCTCCAGCTGAGGCTGCACTCTCATCAGTGGCCTCTCATGGTCTCTTCAATGACTCCGACCCGGGCACACAGCGCCAAACCTCAGCTTCTCTCAGGACCCCTTTAACCTTGAGGCATCTGTGCTTCCAAAATCAGCTTGAGATACAGTTATGGCCTCCACGGACACAGCTCTGTGTACTGACTCTGAGGAAACTCTCTGTGGTTTGTAGCATGTGTGGCCTTGGATTTAAATACATTCTTACTGTGTTAGACCCTGTGGGGTGTGCAGGATGAACCCTGTGATGGGCCGAGTGTTGTAGTGGTGAGAGTTCATGGCAGAGCAACGTTTCTTCCTTCGTGGCAACCAGGAATCAGAAAGAGAGACAGGAAGTGGGCAGGGCAAGAGATAGTGCCAGGACAAATGCCCAGCAACCCAACTTCCTCCAGCTAAAGTTTCTGGTGCTTCTCAAAACATCTCCACCAGCTGATGATCAAGCCCTCAGCACAGAAGTGACACTTCACGCTGGAAACCTATTGCGCTCCATATGTCTCTCTGTGTTCTTTGAGGACTCAGGGGCACTCCTGGGCAGATTGCCATCACTTCAGACGTGATAAGGTCTGGCATTCTGGTTGCTACTAACAGGAAAAGCATAGGCCAGCTGGAGGCCGAAGCACTCAGCTGGGTGGTGAAGAGAAGAGACATTGGCCCCTGGCTGCTTAAGTCTGTGCAGGGACCCACCAGGCATGCCTGCCCCGAATGAGGAGAAACAGTTAGATGTTTGCCGGCCCTGTAAACTTGTCTCAATGTGTATGTCTCTGCCACTTTCTTTTTGTTGTTGTTGAGACAGGATTTCTCTGTATAGCCCTGGCTGTCCTGGAGATCTCTATGTAGACAAGGCTGGCCTCAAATTTACAGAGATCTGCCTGCCTCTGTCTCCTGAGTGGTAGGATCAAAGAAAGGCATACACAGCCACATCCGGCTCCCTGCCCCTTTCTATCAGTGTGTCCTTGGAATCTGCTAAGGTTTTGAATCTGATTTCAAAGAACAACTGATATTTGATCTTCTAAGTATCCAAACAACAGTACCAAAAAGTGGTGAGACCTTTAGGCGGTACTGTGGTCTATGGAGGTGGGGGTTAAGGTTTTACACACCCACCTCCCGCCATACACATGCCCACACACCGGAGTTCTTTCAGAAGACCAAAGTGACGGTCTCCAGAGTAGTTGTCAACAACTACTACAAGGGACCCTGGCACCACCTTGTTCTCATTGATGGTGTCTCAGGCCCTTTCTCTCTTTCCATTTTCTGTCAGGTGCATATAGCCTCTGGCAAAAGCCAAGCACATACTGTTGCCATGCCCTTGGACTTGTAGAACCCCGAGCCACACTAAACGTCTTCTCCATATAAATTATCTAGTCTCGGGTGTTCTATTATAGCAACAGAGAGTGAACTAAAATGAGGTCTTTGATGAGTCTCTCTGCATCTATTATTGCACCATAAAAATAGAATGAAGCAGCGCGTTTTCTGCATGGTTAAGGGAATGACCTCGTGGAGCAGCGACTGCATGCTCCCTTTCCCTGCTTCCTGCTGATAGCTGCCTCGTTCTCACTCTTGAGCAGGTAGAGAGAAGTTCAATTGCAGTGTACCAGAGAAATGAAGGCCATTTTCCAAGTTTCTCATAATGCATGGAATTTGTCGTCTCTGTAGAGAATCTGGAAAAGCATAAAAAGAAAGCATAAGCATGTTTTGATAGCTCATGCCGGGGAGAATGGCCACAGCAGTAATTCAACATTCTCCGGTTATATTCTGTTTCCACGGTGCTTGGATCTAAGGAATCTCATTAATATTAAGCAAGATGAGATATGTCAGCCATTCGGCAGAGTGCCAGTCAGAACAAGGCGTTCATTTATGAACTAACTCAACAGTAGTCACCATGAGCTCATGTATGTTGCAAACACATGTGCTGAATATAAAAACACTCCATGTTTTCAGCATGTTTCAGGACAGCTTGGGGATCCTCTTGTCCATGTGACATTCAAGGCCATTTGGATTTTATATTGGAACAGGATCTGGGTGTGATAGTGGAAGCCCATAAGCCCAGGTACTGGAGAAGCGAAGGCAGGAGGATGGAAAGTTTAAGGCCAGTCTGGGCTACAAAGCTGAAGTCAGAAAATATTTGCCATTGCTAATTACACAGATGTTGATAGATATAGATGTGTGCTGTGTTTACTAAGCAAGCCACTGGCAATACTTACATGTGTATCAACCTGTGCACTCGAACAGTTGCATGTGTATCAACCTGTGCACTCGAACACCCATGTCCTACCCAGCAGGAAACTCCTGCTGTCTTGATTGTGTCAGAAAACAGCAAGATGGATGAACTTCAGGAGTATTGTGAGATCTGTTTTTTTAGGCAAACCCTGGCACAGGTTAACCAAACCTGGAGAAAGTGCCTCAGAGGCAAGGAGCCTGTGGGGAAAGTTCCCTCTCATCTCAGGCAAGAGGAGGTCTCTGGAGAGCAGCGTGTTCTGCGTAAAGAAACAACAGCAAACAACAGACAGCACCGGTATATTGGTGTTAGCCTCTAATTGAATGTCATGAGCAAAGACGGTTTTAATTGCTGACATTAATTATCGTCTGAACTGCTTCCCATGTAGTGGCTATGCTTGGAGTGCCCCTGGGAAGGCATCAGCCGGGAAGTCTAAAGGGCTCCGGATTCCTTCGAGCGATGCTGGGCCAGGAGTACACGCTGCCCAGTGTTGTCTTTATCTTGGTGAATATGATTGGTGCACATTCATGTGTGCATCAGTCCTATCTTTTGTCACTGAGAGTCATATAGTAACACTGACTCTCTCTACCCTAAACATGTATCTGCCTGACATGTGTCGTGTGTCAGCAGTACAGGTGGATCAGGTTCTGTAACAGTGTCAGTTCCATGGAAGCTGGTACACAATAGGTGCTCAATAAATGTTCACTTAATGAGCAGGTGCATGACTGGACAGTAGAGGAGTATGCAGCATGCAACGGTGCATGTAGAGGCTATTTCTTTCCCTGCCTCAGCGCTGTAGGCCTGTCTGAGCATCAAGTGGTTTCTGTGGGGGTTCTGCCATGCGCATATCTACCTACCTACACAGGCTTACATCCTACTAACATCTCACCCCTGAGCTTCTTCCTGCTCTGGACTAGCGACTGAGGGTCCTGAGCTCAAACAGACCTCAGAACACAGCTGTGCTCTCGAGGGACAGCCGAGCCAAGGTTTAGCATGATCAGATGTGAGTGCCATACCAGCAGGCATCTGTCCCTGGATCTCTTAAGGAGGCTGAAGGTCCCCAGCCCGAGCCAACTGCCTCCAACTGGCCCCTTCTTGTTGTGTGTTTTATCTCTTTAGGTTCTGATGGAGGTGAGGGGATTTATGCTGTCTGCCCTTGCTGGGCTTTACAGTGTTGGAACTGATGTCTTGATCTCTATAGTCAGACTCTTCCAGTCTTCCTGCTCCATCTAGTTAGCCCCTCCCCCTGACGTCTTTACTGTCAATCTATGGCTTTAGACACAGACTTTCACATTCCAAGCTCTTCTTCTGGGTTTGACCTTGGAATGCCTCCCCAGTGATACAGGAACAATGTGGCCCTTTCCAATGCTCCTCTTCTGGGAATTTGGTGTTAGCAACACCACATGATTGGTTGAGTCTTCCCCTCCCATGAGCACATTTACCCTTTACCAGCTGCCCTTATTTTGCCACAAGATGATAGGAGGCCAGAATAGTTGTATGCCTTGTTGAAGGTTGCACAGCCTGTAAGCCGCACAGTCGAGATCTGTATCTGTAAACTGATTGTCTCCAGACCCCACTGTTGGTGCTGTAAAATGGCAGATTTGTCTCTGCTCAAGTCCCATTGTCTTGCCCATCTGCTTAGTTCTGGTGAAGTCCACGCACTGGAGTCAGAACGCTCATCTCTGCACCTATCCCTGTCTATCTCCTCTACTCTCTGGGATGTTCCTTGATGGTTGGGACTGCAGACCTACACATGACCCTCACCTGGCCAAGAGGCACGGAAGCAAAGCTGGAGGAGGCTCCTGAGTCTGCACACTGGGCCTGAGAGGTCTCACCTGAGATAATCACCCAGCTTGGCATCCTGACAGCTGCTCTGCTGCGGACAGTTTCCCTGCTCTGATGTTCAGTACCCTTGCCTGTAAGAGAACAGCCATGTGACCAGCATTCACTGCATTCCATGTGATTCCCTCATGCCCATCGGGTCCAGGTGTGGAAGTACCAGCTAAGCCTGAAGGCAGAGTGGTTTGGGAAGTCTTCCTGTGTATGTGTTGCCTTTATTGGTTAATGAATAAAGAAGCAATTTGGGCCTATAACAGGGCCAAATAGGGCTAGGTGGGAAAACTAAACTGAATGCTGGGATAAAGAAAGGAGGCAGAGCCAGTGAAACACCATGTAGCTGCTGCCGAAGGAGACAGATACCTGGGAACTTTACCAGTAAACCATGAGCCTCGTGGTGAACTATAAAATAATAGAAATAGGTTAATTTAAGATATTAGAGCTAACTAGAAAAACGCTTAAGCTATTGGCCAAACAATATAGTTTCTGTATGATTATTTTGGGTCTGGGCAGCTGGAAACGAATGAGCAGCTTCTGCCAACAGAATGGTACACCAGCATGGGGCAAGAATTTCCATGTAAAGTCTGAGAAAGCTTTTTTCAAAAAGGCTCTATGATGTGGGAGTGATTTCTTTCTAATCTGTTGCTTTCCTTGGTTAAATAATAAGGAAACTGCCTAGGCCCATTTGATCTGCCAACCCTTAGGTGGGTGGAGTAAACAGAACAGAATGCTGGGAGAAAGAAGCCGCCGAGTCAGTGAGTCGCCATGGTTCTCCCACTCCAGACAGACGCAGGTTAAGCCATGTCGTGGGCTACACAGATTATTAGAAATGGGTTAGATCAATATGTAAGAGCTAGCCAATAAGAGGATGGAACTAATGGGCCAGGCAGTGTTTAAAAGAATACAGTTTCCATGTAATTATTTCAGGTAAAGCTAGCCGAGTGGGAGGAAGCGGCCCTCCACCTTTATTACAACAGCTCTAGACCCACAAAAACAGGAGCCAAGTGCAGCATTTTTGGTAACAGCATTTTTTTCTGATAGGCTCTGTTTGCTGGTGGTGAACAGGAGTGCTACAGCTCCTTTAAGAGAAGGCTTATTGACTGAGCATAAGAAACCACGGCTTCCTGGTTGTTCTGTCAGCATGAACTCTGACTCTTTCAGGAGGCCAAGCTCTTAAATGGGGTTTGTGAGCAGCATGCTACTAGTTGCTTAATGGTGACATAGACCTGCTGTGACCCTGGAGCTGAGGCAGCATGCATGGCTCTCAGAGGCAGTGAAGATGGCTTCACCATGTTGGACTGGGTGGAGCCGACAGGCAGGACCAAGGAGTTGGTCCAGCCATGTCTACTAAGCATTAAAAAAAAAGCATTTCTGGTCAGAAAATAATTACAGATATGCAATAAAGACAGATTCAGATAAAAAAGACCTCCAAATGGGTTACAGTGTTAGATAAATGATGTAGACTTGGGAGAGAAAAGAAAAAGAGTATAGACAGTTATAAAAAGAAGTAAGTGATTTAAAAAAATAAAACAAAGTCTTTAGAGAGACAGAGTACAGACAGTCATAGATTAAAGGAGTAAAGAAAAATAAGCCATGTAAAGATGGAAAATACACAAAAAGTCTGGATTATGCATATTATTGTGTTTTCTTTGAATGTTTTGACTGTGAATGAGCTAAGTGGGGAGAGACATTTCATTGTACGAGGTGCTAAGCTAGACCAACATATATATTTTTTAAAGGTATCTTGACTTCAAAATTTGGGTCTGAGGCTATGTTTCTTTGGAAAAGAGGTTCTGCTTCTGTTTCCACAGAAGATGGGAGGGAACCTGTGGATTCCTTCCAGGCTAATGTGGTTTTATGGACCAAGATGCCCCAAAAGATCTCTGTAAACTCCCCCCAAAAAGTACTTTGCCCAACAAAAATCAGAAAACAGTTTGTAGAAAACTACACCCAAATTCCAAAATATTGTTTATAAATGCTTGTTTATATTTAAAGGGGGATATGCTATAGAGATTAATACTTTACATTAGTATGGATCTTGGTCTACTAATACAAATTTAAGGTCAATTTTGTTATATATATGTATATATACATATATATATGTATATATATGCTCTTGATTAAGATATTGTGTTTGTGCAGCTCATTTAAAAAATGTAATGTATAATTTAAAAATACAGGTTAATAGATAGTCATCTAAAGTAGTCAAGCTTGTAGTCATGTTAGTTAGGTTTTCTAGATATACAAAAATGTACTTCAGATGAATATATATTCTTTGGCTCTTTCAAAGACTACAGAATATGGCATTTAAAATGCTTTAAGAACTTAGAATTTTTATGACAATGAGACTTGACTGCTCCTGGCAGCACCAACCTACTTCAAGAGGATGATGGGCATCAAAGAGGCTCCTCATGGAGTTTGTTAGCCATTTGGGAAAGAAACTACTCTTACCTGTACTGCTTAATGGTATGTTATATGAACTGGACATGCAGGACCCACAGAAAAATGACTTCTGAAGTTGCCTAAAGAAGATGTTACAGTCCTTCAGGGATTCTGTTTTATGAAAGAGTCTGAAAGACATTCTGCAGGACACAGAAGAAAGTGACTGAAAAACTGCTAAGATGGGTGGAACTATCTTTGAAATTTCCTGCTTCACAGAAAAGTCTTGCAGATACAATGGGCCTGTAGACTGAAGATGGATGCCCCAATGATACAGAGGAACTTTGGGTGATTATCCACATAGCAAGATGTCTCTGTCAATTCTAGAGTTTTGGAAGTTGCTTACAATGCACTTCCTGTTAACTTAGGTAATATTATATCCTTCCAGGGTCTTTGATGGAGTTGAAGAACAGATAGTTATAATTATAGTTTTCCTTAGTTATGATAAAAGATAAAGTAGATATAAATATTGTAACTATAATTCTTGCTTGATAACTGTCTTGCATATGTAATTTCACTATGTTAAAGTTAAAACCTTCCTCTTTATTTAGACAGAAAAGGGGAGATGATGTGGGAAGTCCTTCTGTATATGTGTTGTTTTTATTGGGTAATGAATAAAGAAGCTGCTTGGGCCTATGAGAGGGCAGAATAGAGCTAGATAGGGAAAACTAAACTGAATGCTGGGAGAAAGAAGGCAGAGTCAATGAGATGCCATGTAGCCACTGAAGGAGACAGATGCCCAGTAACTTTATTGGTAAACCATAAGCTTCATGGTAAACTATAAAATAATAGAAACGGGTTAATTTAAGATGTAAGAGCTATCTAGAAATATGATTAATCTATTGGCCAAACAGTGTTGAAACTAATATAGTTTCTGTGTGATTATTTCGGATCTGGGAGGCCAGGAACAAACAAGTGGTCTCCGGCTACTGCAGAGACTCATATTTCTCCAAAAATGCAGTTGTTACTGTATGAACTTTGACTCACAGTTCCCATACCCACTGTCCTGATGTCCCTTTCTAACCACTGGCTGTGGTCTGGGGCTGGGTACAAGCTTGTCCCTCACTTACCAACCCTGAGGTGGGCATTCTGTGGCTAGCAGCCTCACCTGAAATGTAAGCTGACCCTGCCCTACTGCTCTCCACATTTCTCTTCCCCTTTCATCTCTGTTAAGGGCTGTTCTGGCTTTAGGCTATCCCTGCTGCAATGCTCGATCCTGTCAGAAAGACTACATGCCTTCATTAAGGTGCCAGCTCCCTGTAGGGAGAACAGGGAGGGTAGCCCATACAGGAATATTGACCAAGCTCATTCCAGTGATGGAAAACAGCTATGGTCCTAGCTGGGTTACTGGGGTGAACAGCCCCGTGGATTGGGTTCAGATCAGATCCTGTTCTGCTGCCTCTAGTGATGCCTCTGTCCTTAGTTTCTTCAGAGAAGCCTGGGAAGTTGTCTGTTGTCACAGGATTGCTGGAGTTGGTGGGGGGTCTGGGAACTGCACTCAAATATGAGCCATAATCTTCACCTTGCACACACCCTCATCATTAGGTATGTGTGTCACCTTGAATAGTCGACCAAAAAGAAACCAGATGATCAGAGCAGCTTTAAAAAAGTATCTCCCAGGACCCCACCCCATTCCACCCTACCCTACCCATAATCTCCCTGAGACTCCAAGCTCCTCAGTCTTGTGGTGTGTGTGTATGTGGTATATATGGTGGGGAGGTATGGTGTGTGTGTGTGTGGTGTGTATATGGTGTGTGTGTGTGGTGTATGTGGGGTGTGTGAGTACGTTGTATATGATGATGTATATGTAAGGTATGGTATGTATGTGGTGAGTGTGTGTGTTGTGTGTGGTTGCTGTAGATCCCAGGTGACAGTCCTTTAGGTAGTTCTATTTACTCCATGGTGTTCAAGGATGCCTTCTCCATTGCTCCATTTTTATTAACGTTCATCTAATGACATTAAAGTGACGTACTGTGATCTCCCTAACCATCCCAATGCTGGGTACAGCTTCAGCCTTTCAGCTTCACATCTCATTGGCCATACTTGTTCAAGGCCCTGTTTTGCCTCTGGTCTATCCCCTGTGGGATTCATTTCCAGAAGAGCAATTCTGGATGTAGCTAGATGATTCTTTATTTTGGGAAGTCTGGTGCATTGTGGGATATAGCAACATCTGGCTTGCTGCATGTCACAGTGTACTCTAAGGTACGGTAGCCAACTCTCTCTCCAGACTTAACCTAAAGTCCCCAGGAGCCAACTCACCTTCCATCAACAAGCTTGGTATTAAAGGAAAAACTGAAAAATAGATGCTCTGTGGACATCAGAGGTATCCCAAAGAGTCAGGACAAAATTGGGTCATGGCAGTACCTGAGAGTACTGAGCTCAGTGAATGAGTACCACAAAGGGAGTCAGGAACACTAAGCTGGAGTTCCAGCACCTGTGCCCCTCAGCTCTGAAGGGAGATGACTATCGTGACTCACCTGCCAGGCTCATAGGCTCAAACAGAAAGTGGCCTGCAAATGCCTGCCAGGTTTGTCACTCTGTGTGTGTGGGGGGGGAGCACTGGGGAATCCTACTTTGTGTAGTGTCTTAGTCACTTAGTGTTCTGTTGCTATGAACACCATGACTAAGGAAACTCTTATGAAAGGAAGCACATATCTGAGTGCTTGCGTGCAGTTTCAGAGGGCTGGTCCAAGGCCGAACGGTGGTGGCGCACGCTTTAATCCCAGCACTCGGGAGGCAGAGGCAGGTGGATCTCTATGAGTTCGAGACCAGCCTGGTCTACAAGAGCTAGTTCCAGGACAGGCTCCAAAACCA
>NC_022010.1:2362302-2365662 GCF_000317375.1 Microtus ochrogaster | reverse complement strand
AGACCAGCCTGGTCTACAAGAGCTAGTTCCAGGACAGGCTCCAAAACCACAGAGAAACCCTGTCTCGAAAAACCAAAAAAAAGAAAAAAAGAAAAAAACAGAGGGCTGGTCCATGACGGGCATGGTGGGTGTTGCAGCACATAGCCAGCCATGGCCTGGAACTTCCCTGAGAGCAGAAGATGTCCCATACCTTTTGCACCAGGTCCATTTTTCATGCTCAGCTCCTCCATGTGCCTCTGACTCATCTTGGTTGACCCACTTACTGGTCCATCGAAGATGGCTGAGATCTCAGGTGATGGTGATATAAATCCAAGCATGTCTCTAGACACATACACTTACAACGCCCTGCATGGATGACCCAGCTTTGTATGCCTGGCGCATGCCAGGAGGGTCCTCTATGCTCTATTCCCTCTTGTGTAGAACATGTTGTACCTGCCTGGGCCCCCCAGGGCTTCACAGTTCCCCATCTGCAGCGAGAGCCTGGGAAGGATTTGCTAATGAGCTCTGCTCATGCAGGGAACTCTGGAGTGGGGTGGAGTTTTTACTATAGTCCAATGGGTTCTGTGGTCTATGTCTGCAGGAGAAGTATGTGGAGGAGCTGGCCGCTGTGAGGCAAACGCTGCAGGCAGACCTGGAGACATCCATCCGGCGCATCGCAGACCTGCAGGCAGCGCTGGAAGAGGTGGCTTCTAGTGATAGTGATACAGAAAGGTAACTGGTGATGGCTGGGTCAGAGGTGGGATCCCTGCAGAGCTCTGTAGTCCCCAGAAGTCCCAGGCTGCATCTTCTAAGGTCCCAAAATGCTTGAGGGTTGCAGGCATAGCTGATTTGTTTGGACTGAAAGAAGAGAGATGACGAAGTCCTTGTTACCTGTGAAGCTTGGGACCTGGCTTGTTGGACATGAGCAAGGCGGATGGAAGAGAGCAGTGAGGGGTCCTAGAGAAGCTGCTTGTCCAGTCTAGGCCTGTGCTCGTCATGTTCTTGCTGCTGTGACACAACTGAATTGGCCACTTAAGTGTGGGCTCAGGAGCTACAGTCCATCTTGGCAGGAAGGAGTGGTGGCCTATTCCCCTTCTGTCCCTGCCCTTCCAGGGTGTCTATCCTGCTAACACTATTCCCATTCCCACATTGTTTCTGCCCCATTGCAGTCTCTATGGTGCAGCCTGTGGCATAGGCTTGTGGTGAGCAGCCTGAAGGTGTGGCTCCCTCCTGACGGCCCTGCTGCCTCTGTCCCCACCTACAGGACTGCACTGAGAACCTGCCAGTCCCAATCCATTTGTTCTTCTTTGCTACTGCAGGCCTTGGGGAGAAAGTGTTTCTATTCCAAGGACCCTGGCTTCTGGGACATTCCAAGTCACAGGGCATCGTGTAGAGTCGGAACCCAGCTTAAGAAGTTTTGTAAACCTCTTTTCATTAAAGGAAAGTTTTGACTTTGAGAAATGTTCTTACTATGCAACCCTGGCTAGCCTAGAACTTACCATGTGGACCAGGCTGCCTTTGAACTCACAGAGATCCCCCAGCCTCTGCCTTCTGAGTGCCACCACTTCTGCAGCTAGGGTTCAAGCCTGGCAGGTGAGGCGAGGCAGGCAGAGAGGGTTATAGGTCTACCATGATTTTTTTTTTTCATGGGAAGAACCAGATATCAGGGTTTGAGATGAGCACCGTGCCTGGAGCCTGGGTTTGTTGAATGACTAAGGGATGGAGAACAGTTCAGGAATCCTGGGGCTGTCTTCACACAGCCTGCATGCTGGGGTGTGTATATAAATGGTTAGATAAATTCATACAAATTTAGAAACAGAAGCATGTGCCTGGCTCTGTGGGAAATGAAAAGGCCTCTGATGGCAGGTGACCATTGGGGTAAGTGGCCCCAGGTCACTAAGGAGGAAGCAGTATAGACCCAGGAGAGGAGATTTTAAGGAAAAATGAACAAGGACCAAGAGAGGAATGTTCTAGAAAGCACCAGAGACTTTCATTAGCTTATTTCTTAAGGGAAGAGAGGTTTGATTTATAGGCATGACCTCTTGTAGAAGGCAGTGTGTCAGCTAGGAAGACACAGAGCATACAGCCTGGCATGTTCACATTCTGGACCAGAAGCTGAGGTCACCTTTGAGGGTGACACAGCTCCAAGACTCTGCCTTATTTCCACAGTCCCCAGAGCAGTGCCACCATCTGAGCACAGTGAAACATCCCACGGCAGGATTGTGTCAGATTCAGGTCCCGGAGGAGGGCTTTCAGGCCAGAGGCTCAGTTTTTAACCCTTTTCCATTCTTCACCTTCCCCCTCCTGTTTCCCTCTTTCTTCTCTCACGACACTTTGCTGAAGCCTACTGAGACTCTCAGTTCTCCAGACAGTGGAAAGCAAAAGACATGCACAGAAGAGTCCTGGCTTGTTCCAACAAGTCAGTGGGTGCTCAGATCTGCTGTTCGCCACTGTCTTGGTTAGGGTTTCTATTGCTGGTCATCACCATACCAGAATCAACTTGGTGAGGAGGTGGTTCATTTCAGCTCATTTCTACATCACAGTCCATCATCAGAGGAGGAGGTCAGACCAGGGACTCAAGGCAGGAACCTGGAGACAAGAACTGAAGCCGACTTGCTCCTCATCGCTGGCTCAGGTTGCCTTCTTATGACATCCAGGACCACTTGTCTAGGGATGCCACCACCCACAATCATTAGTCAAGGAAATCCCCTACAGACTCATCTATGGGACACTCCAATGGAGATTCCTCTTCCAAGACAACTTTAATTTGTGTCAAGCCAACAAGAAAATGACCAGGACAACCCAGGAGGAACAGCACTGACTATCGAAGACAGAGAAGAATGTGTTGCACTGTTTTAGGTCTGCTGCACAGAACAGGGCTCCCAGCTGCTGTCCGGTGCCAGCCATGTCAGCAGCACGAAGCTCTATGCTGTACCTGCTTATCTTGAAAAAGAGATTCAGATTGGAGCCTGAAGGATTGGTCCTAGATACTTCTTTATAAATTCTCAATTAGGGTTCAAACCACTGGGGTGGGGAAAGAAGAAAGAGGTGGGAAAGGCAAGAGAGAGAGAAAAACCTAACTCTCCAAACTGCCAGATGAGAGTCTTTGAGTGACTCGTTCACATTATGCCAAATCACAGTTCCACAATTCACATGGAATTAGATCTTAATGAAGCAGGCTTTGCAGGCTGGGAGCAGAGATAGCTCCCAGATGCGCTCAGAAAGTCGGGCAGTGCACAACAGTGCTTAAGCCTGTGCGACTCTGCACCAGGGGCTGGCACTGTCAGCTAGACTGTGTGACTCTGCACCAGGGGCTGGCACTGTCGGCTAGACTGTGTGACTCTGCACCAGGGGCTGGCACTGTCGGCTAGACTGTGTGAC
>NC_022010.1:2350840-2362202 GCF_000317375.1 Microtus ochrogaster | reverse complement strand
CACCAGGGGCTGGCACTGTCGGCTAGACTGTGTGACTCTGCACCAGGGGCTGGCACTGTCGGCTAGACTGTGTGACTCTGCACCAGGGGCTGGCATTGTCAGCTAGACTGTGGCATCAGCCTCCTTAGATTAATGGGGGAAATGTTGTCAGTTTGTCCCGCAGGCTTGGAAGATGCTCATAGGTCATGAAAGGACTGCCTTGGCTGACAGGCGACCCCATCTATGCCTGGCCCCAGAATCTGCAGCTGCTCTGCCTGTTGCCTTTCCTGGGGATGCGGTAGGATGCGGAGGGGTTTGCAGGTTACCCTTGACTTCAGAGTCACAGATCCAAGTGTGTCAGTTCCTGCTGGGCCCATCTGAGATGGACACTCTGGGAGTGAGCGAGCATGTCCTGGGAGGCTGGGGAGACCGGAAGCAGGACACTCCTCAACTCACACACCCTAATAAACCAGTCTGACATCAGGCTGTGGAGGGGATAGGGGCAGATCTGGAGGGAACCAGAAACCGGCCCCCTGATACTCACTGCTAAGCCCTTGCCCTGGCCAGAACATGAAGTCCCCCACTGTATGAGAGAACAGTGTTCTCCCCATGGCTCTTTCCTTATAGCTGCCCCCATGAGTGATGAACATGACCTGACCTGGAAGAACAGCTTGAATGAGCTCTCCATTTATCTAAGAAGGCTGACACTCGGTTAGAGTCACAGTGCGAGTCCCTGTGCCCTGTAGTACATGTTTAAACAGTGCTGTGCAGGTTGCCTGGCTTTCTAAGCATGATTGTATCCAACACATAGCTGATAAGATAGATTCCTGGAGAGCAAAAGCTCCCACAATTCACTGTGTCTATTTCCAACAGCGCAGGAACTGGTGACGATGAGGTCGTGTGCCCTTCCTGGAACAATTGTTACTGCTTGGCCCTCCCTGATAGGAATCTCTGGGCTCCTACCACTATCTTTCCCAAATTAAAGATAAGGAGACTGAGTCTCACAGGTGTCTAAATGATATATGTGTTAAGTGATGGAGCCATGCCTTGGTTTTGAGGCTGGCCTTACTGCCAGCTAATGGCGGCTTTGTTATCACATAGGACATGCCATATGCCTTTTATCTCATATCAAGGTCTCTGCTCTTGTCTGGGCTGCCATGATGGTGAGCTTCTCTCAGTCACTGACACAGAGCAAATGAATCCAGGCCTTGCTTCCTAGGCTGTGTTTGCATTTAGACTGTGGCTGTCAGGCAAAGGTGCCCCGAAGGAATATATTAGAAGACATTTAATCAATTGCCTTGATCCCCACCAATGCCTCTTTAAAAATTCTTGGCACGAGTTCCTTTTGGAAAACAATACTGACCGAGATGTCAGAACTGCCAACACCAGCCAAGGGCTGGGGTTTGAGTCTTGCCTGTGCAGCTAACCGGGTCAGCACCACGGAGAGCTCTTCAGCCTCCAGTTGCCCTTAACAGAGGATTACTAACCTGAATGTGGCCTTCTCCAAGCACAGGCTTGGTGGAGGTTGTGGGGAGTAGCTTCAGTGATGGTGGTTACAATTTTGTTTCTTGTGAGATGGATTCAGCTCTATCACCTCTCCCACAATGGCGGGCTACATGGTGCAGTCTTGAGGCATGGAAAACCCAGATCTCCCTGCTTGGCTAGAAAACATCATGGACTCGAACCATCAGAGCAATCTGCTGGAGCATGAAGGCCAAACCCATATGAAGATTCCTCTAACAAAGCTGTGTGTGGAGTAGGAGCCACAGAGGGGGAAGCATCCAGGCCAAGAAAGGGACCAATAATTTCCAGTGGGTAAAAAGAGCAAGAGAAAGTATAAATTCTGAAAGAGGAGGATGGTCACATAGAGGAGGGTGCAGCAAGTTAACCAGCCCAGTGGCCTGCAGCAGAGAGAAAATCAGGGAACAAACACCATGGCCTCTCTGCCTTAGCAGCTGAGCCCATTGGGAAGTCAGACAGTCAGGAAGCACATGGATGGGACTCACACACTCAGTGGAGTCTGTTATGACAGAGCAGGTCCAAAAGCATCACACAGCCAGTGTGGACCAGTAGACAGTACTGCAGCATGACCGCAGACAGTAGCCACATCTCTACAGGGAAGAGTCCCTCCAGGAGGCAGGTAGTGGCTCTGAATGCTGAGTCCCCACAGCAGCCCTCAGGGATCCAGAGTGTCAGCACCCACGCATGCTCTGTTGTTGGGTCGGCTCTCCAGAGCTGCACCAGTAAAGGATGGTGTCCAGTGGGTCCAAGTAGTGTAGGTTCCAGACCGAGAATGGGCCCTCACTAAGAGGGAAATGAGTCCTTGAGATTAGACATTTACATGTGGGTTCTGAGGACCTACTGCCCTATCTCCATGCAGTCCTGCACCAAAAAGCTGTACTGTCGCTGGGTCAGGAGCTGCTTGCAGCAGCTGTGCTTTGTGTACCATAGAGGCAGTGACGGGCAAACCTTTATAGTAAAAGTAGGGAGGGGCCGGAAGACAGCATGATGCCCATAGTGCTTGCTGTACTTCTTTTAAAAAGACATAAAATGCCAGGGGGGTGGTACATGCTTTGTGATACTAGCACTTGGGGAGGCAGAGACAGGAGGCTCCTCGGGATTTGATGCCTGGGCAGTATTCTTGGTGAACTCCAGCCAATGAGACTCTGCCTCAAAATACAAAGGTGGATGATGGCTCCTGAGGAAAGATAAGGCTGACCTCAGAACACACACACACACACGTACATGCACACCCACATTCAAATGCAAATCCTCTCTCTCTCTCTTACACACACACACACACACACACACACACACACACACACACACATTCTCTCTCTCTTTTTCTCATACACATTCAAATGCGATGCTCTCTCACACACACATTTAAATACACATGCTTTCTCTCTCACACACACTTTAAATACACATGCTTTCTCTCTCACACATACACACTCATACTCTCTCTTTCTCTCTCTCTTTTTCACACACACATACACACTCAAATGCACATGCTCTCTCTCTCTGTGTCTCTCTCCCTCTCTCAAACACACACTCAATATAAATAATAGTTTGTTGCGGCTGTGGTGCCGTGTGTGGCCCCTTGCTATTGAACTGATCAAGTGGGGTCTGTGGCTCTCTGGTCTGTGAGTCATAGTTTGGAAGGATGTGGAAGACATGCCTGTGGTCCATGAGGGCATCAGTCTACTGGGGAGGTAGTTGGAAATATGAGGCCTCTAGGGAGACAGATCTTTAGAGGAAGAAAGGAACAACAAGCACATCTCCTCGGGCCTGCCCAAATCCCAACAGATGTTGTAGCTGGAGGTGCAGTCTGAGGACTCAGAGTCAAGGCAACTTACATACAGGGGCTTTTGGTCTTGCCTGCTCCCCATTTGGTGGCTGTGGCAAACTGACTATCAGCATGCCCTATGATCATCACAGAGCTGGAAGTTCACTGCCCTTGCATAAGAGTGCACTAACTTCATCTATAAAATAGAGGCAGGAGGTGTGGGCAGAGTGTGTGAACAGTGTTTCTCCCTCAAGAATAGCTACTGATGTAATTAGATTAGGATTTTCCCACAATGGCTTGGGAAGCTATCCTGCCTATGTGTCTTGATTTGTTGGCTTCCCAAAGAATACGAGGCAAGCTCCAGATGTTTTGTCAATAACTATATGATTAATACCAGCAGTGCCAGCTGCATTTCAAAATTTTGTTTTATTTTGTTTTTTCTATCTGAGTGTGTTCCTGGTGCCCTTGGAAGTAAGAAGAAAGCATTGGAACCCCCGGAACTGTTGTCAGATGGTTATGAGCTCCCATGTGGGTGCTGGAAGTTGAACCTGAGTCCTCTAGAAGAGTAGCCAGTGCTCTTAACCAGAGCTCATCGCAGTCGTGTTTTTAAAGGGTAGTGATAATGGCTGCCCCCATTCCAGAAACTGTGCTGAACAAGTACAGAGGCAGACACCCCTATTTTAGTAATCACCCATGGTTTGCAAAGGGAGGCAGAGGGCTCATGAGGACAACTCACTGCCCTACAACCACACAGTGACTAAGGGAGGAAATGTGATGCAAACCCAGACATGTGCAGTGTTGGAGACCAGGTCCCCAGCCCTGGCTGCACAATCATGACAGGCCTCGTGTTGTATCTCTCCTAGTGTCCAGACGGCCGTGGACTGTGGCAGCCGCAGCAGAAAAGAGGAGTAAGTAAGCCCCCATGTAGCTTAGGAAGTCATGGCTCTGTGTGTGCAGCTGGCAAGGAGAAAGTCTGCTTCCACCCAGAGAACTCTCTGTAATGCCTGTGAAGTTCTGGGTTCCTGGTCTAGCATGGGCCTCATGGGAGCACACTCTGTCTACCTGCCTGACTTAGCTCAGACAGAGGGAAGTCAGGGGTGATCATATCACTGTCCCCTACACCTTCAGTGGCTCCCTGTTGCCCAGAGAGACCTTTCAGAGAGGCACCTGTGCTCCCTGCTGGCCTCTGCTCCTCTTGCTTCCTGCTTTCCTACTGTCTGTATCCTGACCTTTCCTGACCTGCACACCTGTGTGGACACTATTCCCTCCATGCCCTCATCTTCCATGGCAGGGCTAGCTGCCACCCTGATTCACTTTTCCTTCAGGAAGTAAATGGGGGTTCCTTTCTCAATCTGTGAGCCGGCCCTCTGCCCCTCTCTATATGTGGTGATAGAGCCTTCGTTTCGTGGCTTCTAACAGTCATATGTATCCCCTCTGCTAGGAAGCCATATTGAGGACAGTATTAATGTCAAGCCCCTATCCTGTGGTGATGGATTCAGTGTCACATAAACAAGCCACACATTTGTGCATGTATGGGCCCATGGGCGCTTGCGTGTGCACACATACATATGAGTAGCTGTGCAGCCCTCCCCTGGTAAAGAGAAGACCCAGCTTGCCAAGGTGATCCTCAAAGGGTAAGGGAGAACTGAGGACCTTCACCCCCGCATATCCCATGAACATATCATTTGGTACAAAATTCAATGGCAAGCTTGACATCTCAGTGTGTGTGTGTGTGTGTATGTGTGTGTGTGTGTGTGTGTGCGCGCGCGCACATCCCCAGAGTGCTATGATTAAATCTAAGGGTACTGGGATGAAAGCAAATGAGTTTTCCACCCAGACTTCATCGGGCACCAGTTTGGTGACCTTAGCTACGCTCTAGCTTGGCCCCTCCAAGTGCCAGTGCTTCCTCCCATTTCATAGGCCGGTACCAGTTCTCTGTCTACAGCATTGCCTGTAGAAGGCTCTGCAGGGCCCAGGCTACAGCGTGTAGTGATGGTCTGGTTATGGTCCTTACTGTGGTTGCCACTGTGATCAGTGTCCTAACTTTGGCTTCTAGGGACAATGTCTCCGTCATCAGCTCCCAGCCAGAGGGTAGTCTCCAGTCCTGGATGAGCTGCTCCCTGTCCCTAGCCACAGATGCCGGGAGAACGCCCTCTCGGCAGTCGGCTGTCAGCAGCTCTCCTCTCAGTCCCAGGTAAGAGCCCTGGCCTGTGGCCTGGCTGACGGCTCAAAGGCTAATGCTTACAGGCTGACCTGGGGGCAGGGGGCCCACCCCTTCCCAGCTGTGTGGCTGCTTTAAGGGGGTTGCTTGTCCTCTCAGGGGCTGAGAAGTGTGAGTCTGATGCTGGTCACCAACTCACATAGCAGTAAGGATGCAGCTGCCACACAGACATCCGCAAGGCATGGAGCATCAGTTATTCTAAACAGTTCAGTGTGGACAAGGAATTCTTTATTGCTGCTCCTGTCTCGGGTGTCACACTAGCAAGTCTTTGGTTTATGAATAAGCATGGTCAGTTACGGTTTTGTTTCACTTTTAGTTGTTGTTTTTGAGTGTAGTCATAAAGAAAATTGAACTAAAGTCAGGCACGCTGGTTCAGTGCCCTTTATCTCAGCTGCTATGGAGGTTGAAGCAGGGGAATTTCTTGAGCTGAGAAATTTGAAGACACCTTGTGATATGGTGAGCTGTAGACTTCACAAAATAAAAAATAAATATCTATTGAACTATGTTTCTCATGGGAAATTTGATTAAGTTTTGAATGTAAGATTTTATAATCTTGGGATGGGAGTGACAGCCCAGCAGGACTTGCCTAGAACAGGAGCTCAGTTCCCAGCACCCACACTGAGCAGATTACAGCCGCCTGTAACTTCAGCTCCAGGGACTGAATGGCCTTTTCTGGACCCCCAGGGCAACTGCACTCAAGTGTACATACACAATTTAGACATAAAAGCCTACAAATAATTAAGAATACAAAAAAGGTTTTTAATTATTTATTTTATTTTTTGATTATATGATTACATCATTTTCCTCCTCCCTTTCCTCCCTCTGAACTCTCCTATATAACCCTCCTTGTTTTCTTTCAAATTTATGGTTTCTTTCTCATTAATTGTTGTTATGTATGTGTGCATGCATGCACATGTATTCCTAAATACATGTAGACTGGCTCAGTCTGAATAAAGTCAGTTGTATGTGTATATTTTCAGGGCTGACCATTTGGTATTGGATGCTCAGCTGGTGTACGCTTCTCTGGGAAAGATGATTTATCATGCTCTCAGCATTCCTTAGTTGCCTCCAGTTCTCTGTGTAGGGTTGAGGCCTCATGGTCCCCGCCCACACACTACCATCCACGTTAGCATGCCTATTGGGGTCATTCTTGTCAGGTCATGTTTGGGCAGTTGTATTGGTGGTATGTTGTGGATGCAGCTTCTGACATTGCTAGGAAACATAGTCTTACAGAGAACTCCCTATCCTTTGCTCTTGGAATCTCTCTGCTCCTTCTTCTCAGTGGCCTCCAAATCTTAGGTTCAGGTGTTGTCTTGTTGATGTATCTGTTGAGATTAGGTTCCGTAGCTCTGTATTTTGATGGGTTGTAGCTTTCTGTAACCGTGTCCATATGTTACAAAGAGAGGTTTTCTTGATGAGTGCTGAGAACTACTCTTATCTGTGGTTGTAAGGACAGATACTTAGAGTGTAGTTCGGGTTTATGCTGGTTTAATAAAGTGACGGTTGTAGGATCTTCTCCAAGATCCATGCCCAGTAGCCCTGGGTAGCTGGCTAGGTTTCCAGTACCAGGCAGTATTTCCCTCTTGCTTAGCAAGGCTTAAGTCCAATCAGAGAGCTGTGGTTACACCGAGGTGCGCCTGCCACCCCTGTTCCTGGTGCTATCATGCTGTGCTGCTCACTGTCACATTCAGTCCAGGGGCGTCAAGCTGGCTAGGACTGTCCACTGTTTCCCTCACTCACTTGGAAGCCTGTGTGGCTCCTTCTCTACCATGAAAGTTAGTCCTTGGGACGGAGGCATCCAGGTCAGTTCCAACTCAGGTCCTCCGGGTTCCGTCCAAAGTGCGCGGTGTCTTCAGCTATAGGGGCATGTCTCTGAAGGCAGCCAAGGGCAATAACAACAGTTTACAATGCTTTGGGAGTCTCTCGGATAACCCTGACCAACAACACAAAAGGGGTCTTTTTAAGCCCGGTGTTGGAAGTTGTATTAGATGGTCTTTGGCTTTGAAGAGCATTGTTAGCTCAAATGAAAAATTATTTAAGCTGCATAAGTTGATTCAGTCACTGACTGTGTGCTTTATAGATACTTTTAGATAGTTCATAGTTGAGTCCTAATGACTTCAGACATCCCTCCTGTTATTATCTTCCTCCCGCCTTCTTCTGTACATGTCTCCCTCCTCTCCCCTAACTAGAGTCGCTCTTTTCTCATTTCCTCTCTTGGATCATTTGTATTCTGCTTGGTCCCCACCCACACCCACAGTGGTCTTGTTTTACTTTCCTGGATGCTGCGGGATCTTTATTCGCATTCTGAAGATCTGGAACTGGGGGCCTCCGGTGAAATAGAGCATGTGACACTTGTCTGGTTTGGTTACCTCGCTTAACTTTGTAGCTCCATCCTTTTACCTGAAAAGTTCATTTTTCTCTCTATTCCACAGTGTGAGTGGAGCAGCAAAGAGCTTGACAATGGTTAAGCAAAGATGCAAAGTCCTTTGGGCATATGCCAAGGCATGGTATGGCTGGGTCATATAGTAGATTTATTTTAAGTTTTTTTGAGGGTTCTTCACACTAATAACCATAGTGGCTTCACCAGTTTGCAGTCCTACCTAGGGCTTGGTGATAACTCAAAGTAGGATACCCACAAATCCGTGAGATTGCCAGCAGCAGAACTCCTCATTGGATGTCACAGTCCTTCCCCAGTGGCGTGACTTTGGTCCTTTGCTCTCTGCATTTCAGCTGTGTTTCTCTTATTTTCCCTTGCAAGGGTGACCCTGGTGTGATCAGGGCCCAATGTCTGTGAGTCAGAAACAATGGGTCCAGCAGATATGAAATTAAGATGAACCACTCCCTGCTGCTGTGGTGGCAGAGGGACCAGAGTGACAGATGGGAAAGCCACCACCATATGGAACAGACCCAGACAAGCCCAATCTGCTCTGACCGCCTTTGCCCGGAAGTGGGGTGTCTCAGGAAAACGACTAGGTGGAGCCTTGCAGACCCTTGTTGGGACATGCTCAGCCAATGGCAACTGCCTGAAGAATATCTCAGGTTGAAATATCTGATGCAAGAAACATTAAATTGAGGTGCTTAGAATGTGGACAAGTGGGCCCCTCACAAGGACCAGGATATCTGATTATATCAGTATAGAGAAAAGTTCTGGTCCACTGTGTAGAAGAGGATACGTCTTCCCTTCCGCTGAGTCCACTGTCCGTGGTGGAGAAGTCAGACAGTGGTGACCGTGTCTGAGGACCCATCACCAATCACTGTCCGTGGTGGAGAAGTCAGAAAGTGGTGACGATGTCTGAGGACCCATCACCAATCACTGTGCTCCAAGGTGTTTGGCCTCCATTTGCATAAGAGAGAGGGGGTGGGGGTCAATGCATGGTCTGCAGGCAGAGCTCAAAATTCCAATCCTTTATCATGAGTTGGGCAAGTCACTTGACTTCTCTGCTCTTGTGCCCTCGTGAGGAAGTCAGGGCCGTTGTCAGGTATCATAAGATGAAGACTGAATGAGCTGACTTCAGGAGATGGCATCTAGAAAGAGCTCTGCCAGGTGCTGTGTTAAGAACACAAGCATCTACCTGGTGCCCTGAGGAATTCCAGGAGGTGGCCAACTCTGCTCACCTGTTACAGATGGTCCGAGGACCACAGAGGGTGAGCATGTCTGACCCTCATTCAGGCAGAGCATCTCCGGAGGCCCCAGACAATGCCCTCCAGTATCTCCTGAGCTCCCTGCTCTGCCCCCAGCTAGTCCTGGGTCAAGCCAGCTGTATCCAGCATGGAGGTGTATGTGCTGGCACATTTGCAGTAAGGGACCCTTGCCCATAGCCTTTATGTCTGTGTCCCCAGGGCTGGTTTGCAAGCTATAGTCCATAAATACTCTCTAAGAAAATAAATAACTAACCAGAGTACAGAGTTTGGAGAAGAAATATGAATTATATTTGGCAATAGTTTACTATTTGCTGTGACCAGAGAGGGCCAGTAATTCACTCAGTGTCTCACATCAAACAAGGGGAAAGGCCTGGCTTTGAACCTAGGTGTGAATTCCTCCAATGCCGCTGTCTGTACATGCCTCACTGCAAATTGCTCACCTGGTAGAGAATTCTAGAATCAATATTCATGCTAACAATGTCTAAGGATTAATATACAACACAGTCAGGAGTGCTTAGGTAGGGGTTTGCTGGATGCCAGACTCCGGGTATAAAGTCCTGAAATGCTGGAATGTTTTCTTTATTTTTTTAAAATCATCTTACTACTATTTTATTCTTTAAAAGTTTCATATTATGTTATTCAATTCATATTCATGTTATACTATATATATATTAATTATATACATCCACCAGTACCTCCTTCCAGCTCCCCAGAATGGCCCACCTAAGCTCCCTCTCAGCTTCTACCCCACAGCCTGCACAGTACCATTAGCCACAGGAGAGTTTCCTGGTTTCTCTATGGTTTGCACCTGAACTGACTGGTGCCCTCAGCAGCAGGGTCTTACTGTGTAGTTAGGATGGACATCCAAGAGCAGTGCTGATAGCTCATGCAGGTTTGGGGGCCTCTGAGCCCTCCCTGACTCATGACTGCTAAGGAGGTGTCCCATGCCTGGCTATGACAATTCCACTTCACACATGTCTTCTGGAAATCACATTGTCTACCCATGTACAGGAGTGTCTGTTTAAACTGGTGTGTGTGTGCGTGTGTGGTGTATCATATTTTCTTAATTTAACTTACAAACTAGTGGATTTCCAAGGCTTCCTCATGTACCGTTGGCTTTTATTATCCTCCCCCCAACACCCACACACTCTCTCCTCTCCAATATTCCTCTCTCTGCTTAACCTTTAACCCTGTGGGGTTTTTTTCTCTCTCTTTCCATGGCACCTGTATTCTGTTGTCCCATCTGGTTGACTATTTCCGTTCACCGGAAGATCCTAGGTTTCCATGCAGTTTTTTCAGGCGCCCTTCATTTTGGTTAAGCCTTCCCCTTCCTATGCTTGAGCCTTTCTGTCCTCACTCTTCCTCTGCCCTTCCCTTTTACTTGTATTTTCCCATCCCACCTCTCTTTGCTGTTCACCCCAGGAGCCTGTTTCTGGTTTCTCAGCTTCCTTTTGTATCAGGTTAAGCATACAAAACAAAAGATTCAAAGAGAGGGCTCTCGTGAGTGGGAGCATGCGAGGTTTGACTTTTGTAAGTGTTTCCAGTTCCATCCATTTATTTGTAAATTTCTTGATTTCATTTTTCTTTACAGCTGAGTAATATTGCCCTGTGTATTTCCACATCTTCCTCACCTACTCTTACTGATGGATATCTACGCTCGCTCCACTCCCTGGCTGCTAAGAATAGAGCAGCAATGAACATGGCTAAGCAGGCATCCCCATAGTCAGAGAGAGTCTTTTGGGTGCTTGGCTAGGGGTGGGAGACCGTTTTGAGAAACTTCTGCACTGATTTCCAGTGGCTGCACTAGTTCCCACTTCCACTAACACTGTGGCCACCTGTAGTTCTCAGCTCCGTCATTCTGACTTGAAACCCTTCCTTGAAGTGTGTTTATAACTGAAAATTCTGCAGAGCTATTGTTGGAAGAGAACCCTGACATGATTTAGTTCAATATGCCCACTATAAAGGTAGAGAAACTGAGGACTGCCAATGAAAATCTGTCACCCAAATCGATTGTAAGGGCTGGCTCAAAGGACCTTCATTTGCGTGTATCTCTCATCTATCTCATCTGTCTGTCTGTCTACATCTATGTGTGTATGTATGTATGTGTGTATGTATGTGTGTATGTATGTGTGTATGTATGTATATATGTATGTATGTATGTATTTATCTATCTATCTATCTATCTATCTATCTATCTATCTATCTATCTATCTATCTATCTATCTATCTAC
>NC_022010.1:2337751-2350740 GCF_000317375.1 Microtus ochrogaster | reverse complement strand
TATGTATGTATGTATTTATCTATCTATCTATCTATCTATCTATCTATCTATCTATCTATCTATCTATCTATCTATCTATCTACTTACCTACCTACCTATCTATGTCTACATACCTGTCTACCTATGCTGGGGCTACAGCACCCCCAAGGTAGCCTCTGGATGAATACATCTTAAGGCTGAGATCCCTTCCCCATATACAGACCAGGATCTCAGTTGAGGAGTGATTAAGAGAGTTTTGCACATCAAGAAAGTCTCCCACAGGCATGCCCAGAAACCCGTTATCACAGATAACCACCAGTCCCTGTTTTCAAAAACTATGAACAATGAATATGCTAATTACCGAGGGAATATGCTAACTGCCTGGTGGGTATGCTAACCACCTGGTGAATATGCTGATCACCTTGTTGATATGCTAATCACCTGGTTAATATGCTAATAATCTGGTGAATATGCTAATCACAGTGTCTATTTCTCTGTCCTCTCTGATCACAATACAGAGACTTTCTCCACGTGGGATCCTATCACACAGAATTTTAGACTCCTTTCCCCCTACAAGGGACTAGAATCTAAACCTATGTGCAGTTTCAGATAACTATTTGTGGCTGGATTTAAAGTATCTAAGCTGAGAGTTTTAAAAAGAAATATCCACTAGAAAAAAATTGAATAACAATAAATATTATTATTATGAAAAAAAGGATAATATTAGTTTTTGTCTGAAAAACTTAGACGATAAAAGAAAGGATACCATCAAACCTGTGTTAGATAAAACGTTGATTTCCTGTTGCTGTGAATAAAACCAAATGAATCATCTTAGGATCATTTTACACATGGGTGTGCATGACTGTTCATCTTAAATCACTCAATATTTTAAAAAACCAAGAAGCTAAGGATACAATAGAAGAACACCCCCTACCACTCCGTAACCTTCACTGTCCCCGAAGGGGTCCATCCCTCTTCAGTTTGGTGGGCACCCTTCCATGCCTTTCTCTGCATACTTACTTACAAATGTCTCTCACACTCACAGCCGAGAGCGCTTCTGTGAGCTTTCAGAAGGCATAACCCATGCGCTGTGTGGCGTGTGCTCCTCATGACTTCTTATGGTATTTCCATCCACAGTTGCCTGGGGCTCCTTCCTTACAGGCCCTGACTCTATCTCATCTTGAATCCCCATGGGAGAGGCTTTATCTAACTGTGATGCCGTAGTTCAGCCTTTGGGGCTTCTTAAATGTTTGTGACAGTCTTGTCAGGCTCCAACAAAGCTGTGTCCTTATGTGCCGATTCCCTGGGTCAAGGGCACTTGACTGTCAGAAAATCAGCACCATGCCCGCCATAGACAAGGGAAGGTTCCCACACACCTATGCTGGGCAGGACTCCGTAAATGAGCTTCTTGGACTCTTCCAGTTTTGCTGAAAAAAGAAGGTCACTCTAAGAACAGGAGAGAGAGGGCAGACTTCCGCCAGGAGCTGAGAGCATTGCCATGTTATTTACAAGAGGATGTCAACGCCAGAAATACACCCAAAGCTTTGTGACTTATGGCCAGCTGGGACCAGGCAGCTGCCACTGATAAATGTGAGCCCAGCTGGAGGCAGACACTAAATTACCTCCGCAGCCCCAGAGGGGCAGCTTATGTCTTGGTGGCAACAGTTGACTTGGTTCAGGAACACCTTCAGAACATCTGGCAGGGGTGCTTCCATGGCTGACCAGGGGTGGTGGGGGTGGGGGCTGCCGCTACCTGAGTCCTGCTGTGCCCATCACCTGCTCTGGCCCTCTGAGACTGTCCCCTGCTAGAACCTGTTCAAGTGAGTGGCTCTCTCACTTCCTTGCTTTTGTCTCTAGGGCACTGGGATTCCCAAGGAGGGTAACCCTTTATTCCTGCCCCTCACTCCACACCCAACAGAACCTCAGCCTCAGTCACAGGTTGTGTTATGTGCTGACAATCCCTAGCCACCTGCACACAGTGCTCAGTGGTGAGAAGTTAACACTCTGTTCCATGTAGCATCCTGCACACAGTGCTCAGTGGTGAGAAGTTAACACTCTGTTCCATGTAGCATCCTGCACACAGTGCTCAGTGGTGAGAAGTTAACACTCTGTTCCATGTAGCATCCTGCACACAGTGCTCAGTGGTGAGAAGTTAACACTCTGTTCCATGTAGCATCCTGCCCTCTTCTGCGTCCTTCCCCTTCCTCCCTCCCTGCTCTAGGGCCCTCTCCTTCCTGTCTTGTCCATCACTTCACAGTCTGACTGATTCCTTTCTTCCTCTGTTCACATCCAGACTTCTTGAAAAGGAGGTCTACAAGTCTTCTCTTTACTTCCTCTCTCCATTTATGTGCCTCAGTTTACCTCATCCCAAAACCTGCCCTCATCATTTCACTGGAACTTTCTTTGTTTTTTGTTTGTTTGGTTATTTTTGTTTCCTTCCTTCCTTCTCTTCTTTTCTTTTCTTTTCTTTTCTTTTTTTCCTCTGTGTAGCCTTGCCTGTCCTGGGACTTACTACATAGACCAAGCTGGCCTTGAACTCACAGAGAACTGTCTGCTTCTGCCTCCCCAGTTCTGGGATTGAAGTTGTGTGCCACCATGAACTTTCTAATCATGTCAGGAGCTTTCTGCCTCCCCAGTTCTGGGATTGAAGTTGTGTGCCACCATGAACTTTCTAATCATGTCAGGAGCTTCTAGAGAGGCGCAGTAGAGCCCCACTCCCCATCTGTCTTTTTTCTTGGCGATCCTTCAGTATCAGAAGATCCAGCTCTCTGTAGCCACGCCAACATCTCTCCTCCCAGGTGCCCTTCAAACACCTTTTTGGGTTTTTGGTCTCTTCTTTGCTACCCCTCCCCAAAATGCTGGTGTACCCAGGTACTGTCACCCACATGGCTCTTTCTCTCTCCTTACCTGAACAGCTGTTCATTCTCTTGTGACTTTTACTCCCCAGCTACAAGTGTTCGAGTCCAGCACAGTGGCTCTTGTGTTACCCTAGACTTTGACCTTCTTCAGCTGGAGTCCCCAGTCTCTCACACCTGCTGTCCCCTAAGGTGTGCTGATGGCAGTCGTCCCTCCCACCCACCTGCGTCACCCGTGCCGTGGGGGTTCTTCCAGTCATCAGGCCGCTCCGGCTGTACCCTTGATTCACCTCAGCTTCGTGTCCCCATTTCAGCTGGTCCCTTGCACTCACAGCTACCCCAACACCTGACATCCGTGATTGTCATTCCTCTCCTGGACTCTGGCAGAGTCTTTGCAACCTGCCCTCCTCTATCCCCTCCTCTGTACTTAGCCTGAGTGGTCCCTCCACAATGGTAATCTGGTTTCCATGGCACAGGCCAAATCTGGCCTTCATCTTGTTTTTGTCAATAAAGTTTTACTAAATCACAGCCTTGCCCACTGTTGGCTTATGATCAACCACCTTGACATATGCCCTATGGAGCAGTGTTCAAATGTGAAAGCTAGCTGATGGTGCCATCCAGGGAACACTTGCCCCTGATTATGGAGTCACCTTCTCCCTTTTTCCCTTGTGACTTTGCGGCCTTTCTTACGCCTGCTGCTTTGTTCCTGTTTACTCTCTGGCTGTCTTTGCTCTAGTGTGGTCACACTGCCCATGTTTCTTTATTATATCTTTTCTTTTCCACCTTACGACTCAGCTCATATATCTCCTGTCTTGGAATCCACCTCTGAGTCCTTGGCGAGCCAGATGCTCCTCCACTGTGCCTCCCAAATGTCCCTCAACCAGTTCTGGCACTCGCTCTACCGTGCAGATGAGCTCTGGATGCTTCTGGCCTGTCACTAGACGCCAAAGGCTCCAAGCCTTGTCTTTGGTTTTCTGGGCCTCACCATATAGTATAGTGTCAGGCTCATAATCACTGCTTAAAAATAGCCACTGACCAGGGAAGTGCCTGGGGAGCAGATATCTGAAGGCCCCTCACTGGTCAGTTAAAAGGGTGATGCTGCTATCCAGAGCCAAGGGCCTGCGGGACCTGCTGCGTCCTGTCACAGAGTAAGGGCATGCAGGATCTGCTGAGTCCTGTCACAGAGTAAGGGCGTGCGGGACCCACCACGTCCTGTCACAGAGTAAGGTCATGCAGGACCCGCCAAGTCCTGTCACAGAGTAAGGTCATGCAGGACCTGCTAAGTCCTGCCACAGAGTAAGGGCATGCAGGACCCACCGAGTCCTGTCACAGAGCCAAGGACATGCAGGACCTGCCACAGACCAAGGGCATGCAGGACCCACTGCGTCCTGTCACAGAGTAAGCACTGTGGAAAATGACAGATGGGCTGTGTTGTAGGGCTTGAAGGTCTGGGGTTCAGCCCTAGTACATGCTGGAGCAAAGAGCAGGCAGGGAGCCTGAGGCAGGCAAGGAATACACAGAAGGGTGGAGGGAAGGCTGATAGATCTGATTCTCTTTTGCAGGGCATGGGTAGGCATGCGTGTACCATGGTGCATGTGAGGGAGTTGGAGGACAAGCTCCAGTGTTGGCTCTTGTCTTCCATGTGAAACAAGGTCTTACTATTCACAGATGGGTACCAGGCTAGCTGAGCCTTGGGCTTCTGGGAAGGGTCCTATCTCTGCTTCCCCTCTTGCTGCTGGAGTGCTGGGATCACAGACACACCTGTCTCCTCTGGCTTTTCATGGGTCTTGGGGATCCACATTGGAGTCTTCACCTTTGGGCAGGTGGCAAGTGCTTTATCTACAAGGTGTCTACCCAGCCTGATTGACTTCTGCTATGGTTTCTGCCTGTTGCTGCCTGTTTTTCATCCCCAGCCTCACTATTGGTGGGATTCACAGACTGCCTGCATACTGAAATATAAACAGCCATGGCTTGGCCACACGAGGCCTGGAACCATGCTGGCATTCACAACCTCACAACCAAAAACTGTCTCCAGCCTGTGGTCTTCATCCCAGACTGAGCCAGTGGTTCTTGGAGCAGGAGGTCAGGGCTAGATATATAGTGGTGCCCCATCTCTCTCAGTAGGGAAATGGGGCACTGGTGAGCTCTGTTTGAATTATAATGGGTTTTGTTTATTTGAGGACATCTAGCTAGGTGACGATTCAAAAAACATTTGTGGCTCTGCCTGGAGTACTGGGCAAGGCTTTCTGGTGGGAATACGTGATGTGAAAAGAGGCTCGAGTTACTCAAACAAACAGAAAAAATGTATTATCCCTTCTAAGGAGAGGCACTGGTGACCTGTCAGTCATCCACGGTCAGCACTGGTGACCTGTCAGTCATCCATGGTCAGCACTGGTGACCTGTCAGTCATCCACGGTCAGCACTTGTGACCTGTCAGTCATCCACAGTCAGCACTGGTGACCTGTCAGTCATCCACGGTCAGCGCTGCTGACCCATCAGTCATCCATGGTCAGCACTTGTAACCCGTCAGTCATCCACGGTCAGCACTGGTGACCCGTCAGTCATCCACGGTCAGCGCTGGTGACCTGTCAGTCATCCACAGTCAGTGCTGGTGACCTGTCAGTCATCCAGGGTCCATGCTGGGGTCCTGTCAGTCAGCACACAGTCATTGCTGATTACTTGAGGTCAGTCCATAATCAACACTGAGGCATTTTGGGTTCTCTCTGGGCTCACACCTGTGGATGGTCCCAGCATGTTGGGCTGGTGGTGGTCACAATACGAAGGGTTCTACCTCACACAGTCATGGAGCTCTTAATTGCTATGCGATCCCCTCTGATTACGGCTGTGCTTACTGAATGGATTGCCTCAGTCTGGCTAAAAGATGGCATTGCAACTTTACTCCTTCCGTGGGGGGGGGGGCTTCCTTCTATAAACACTCTACCCATACTCTTGGCTTGGTATTTTTTTTTATTTAAAGAAAATAATCCAGTTAGACACCAGCACTACCACCCTACCCTGCCCCACTTGGTTTTATTTTATTTGTCTGCCTTGAATTAATAAAAATCTAAATTACAGGGTATTGTTTGTTAAGTAAAGTTGTATTACTCAAGGAAATGCAATTACTCTGCCCCAGACTAAAGCCAAGGACCTGTCAGGAGGGCTGTTTCCATGATTAGATAAGACTCATTTGTAATTAGCTCATTAATTATAGATATGTAAATGGATGGGTCTTAGCTAAAAAGCTCGTTCTCAAAGAAGGCTTTAGTCGTCTCTGCCTACCCTAGTTCTACAGCTCAGTGTTTACCCTCTCTGTGTTCCTAGAACTGAAGCCCAGGATGATTTAATACACTCTGAACATCCTTAGCAACTGGGCCTCTCATGAAGAGGTTGCATGTCTTTCTAGGGAGTGGAGGGTCTTTAGAGACCCATCGGTACTGGGGACAGTTGAATGGGTAAAGTGCTTTCCCACATAGAAGCCAGGAAGGCATGGTGGCCAGCTCAGGAGGTGGAAACCTAGGAGCCCTGCCTGACATCTAAGCTAAGCAAACAGACAAACGCTGGGTTCAGAGAGACGCGGACTCAGCATCTAAGATGGAGAGAGGCTCTAGAAGACTTCACTCGCTGTCAGTCTTAGACCACCACAGGCATGTGCTTACACATCTGCACACATGTGCATCCACACACATGCAAAGTGAGTGACAGGTTTGGGGAGGTGGCTAGGGCTCATGGCCAGCGATACTAGCCTAGTTAGTGAGTTCTAGGTTGAGTAAGACACACACACACATACACACATACAGACACACAAATCTGAGCCTCACCTAAATGAACTTCCAACTTATACAAAACCATAGGAATCAATTGTTAGTGAACCTCCTCTTGGAGTCTGATTGTTAAATAAACTTATAATTGAAATGTTATGAAATACTATTAAATGCAAGCAGGTACAACTTGACAAAATATTCAAAAACTGATCAAAGCCTGTCAAGTAAGTCAGGATTGGGCAACACTGGTGCCCCTCAAACCTGCTTGGCCTCATTCAAGTCCTGGCCCCCTCCCTCTGCAGAGATGACCTCCCAGTGCTGGCTTCTGATGCCTCTATCACACAGGCCTGACTTTGAACTTGATGGAAGTCCCTGATGTGTGTGCTTCCTGCACCAGGCTTCTGCCCTTCCATTTTTGTGTTTAGCCTGTGAGGTTGGTCGGCAGTGTTGTGCATGGTGACAACCTGTCACATCCCGGATGCTGTCATCAGGCTTAGGGCTAGGTAACATCATAGTAACTTTCCCAGGAAATCTGCATCTCTTCCCAGGGACAAGACTGGCCGTGTGGGGACGGTCACTACTTGTCTCTAGTATGTAGAGATGGGAGACACTGCCAGACATCTTAGAACCCACATGATGGCACCCCTTCTACCGGAAGGAAGCTTGCCCTGTGATGTTCGGCTGTGAATAAGTAGTAATTTTGTTATTCTTGGTTTGGGACCATCTGAGACATCACCACCACCTTCCTGTCACGTGGTTTTCCTCCTTGCACTGGGAGTGGTTCATTTTGATAAAGTTAGCCCAATTGTCAGCTGAGTGCTCCCAACAGCTGTGATGGAGGCTGGCCCCAACAGCTGTGGCACGGAGGCTGCCTTCCCCACAGATGTTGCACATGCTTACAGGTCAAAGGTCAGGACAACCTCGCTGATTACAGCCCCCCTTTGTTTGGCCTAACACAACCCCTCCTCTTGACTCCAGTTTAGGAATCCTGTCTTGCTATGGTGGCCTCCAGCTCTCTCCTGGTCTTCAGCCAGCATTTGGGTGACCTTCATTCAGTCTCTCTGCTTCTTCTTAGACTTTCTGGTCAGCTAGCCTGGCAAACAGGTTTCTCTGAAACATCTGTAAGCATTTAGGTTCTTTCTAGTTGAGCACTGCCAGGAGAGGCGCTGTTGTAGTGAGCGACTGGGCACATGCGCTCTGCTGCAGGGCAATGCAGTTCTGGAAAGGGTGCATCCCAGGGGTCCCAGGAACACTGCAGTTCTTGTCAGTTCCAGCCAAGTGGTGACACAGAGTCATTGGTGTCATGCGCCTTAGGAACCTCCTTCTGCCATCATTAACTATTAGCTATTCTAGTGGAAATGACTAGAGACATATTTCAGCTTTAGTCTGTTTCCTGCATCTCTGCCTTTACCTGCAGCCAAGGTGTTCCTTCACAAAGACTCTTCAGTCTTTTCTTTACCTGCAGCCAAGGTGTTCCTTCACAAAGACTCTTCAGTCTTTTCTTTGCACTTCCCCTCCACACCCCCACTCCAGTCTTGTCTTGTTAGTGATCTAGTAAATCTGTCTATTCCAGACACACATTCTCTGTAGGGAAATGGATCCCCTCTCCATCAGAGGTTGGCCTTTTACAGTCAATCAACTGTTATTTTGGTAAAGGGCTTTCAGCTGCACCGTCACCCCATCGATAATCTCTCCTTTATATTTAATACTGCACTGTAACCCAACTCATAATTTCCCCTTCATAGTTAGTATTTTTGTGTCCTATGTATAGACTCTAGAGAAATTGTATTCTCCACATTGTGCCAGCGTCATTTGTCATGTACTGCATGACCTTCTGTACCCAGATCACTTAGGAGCCCACGCTACTGCACTTTTAGCACTTCTTGAGCAAGTACAGCCTGCCCTAGCTGAATGGATCCATACGGTCTAGTGTCTGCCTGGAAAGTCTGAGCCCACCGGGTTCTTCAAAACCAACAGCCAACTTTCAAGGAGAGTCCCACACACCACTGCTCACTCTCAGTGTGTCACTGTCTCTTTTAGAATCCGTCTTCAGTTCCTGGATGCCTTGCTGCTTCTCTGAAACTCTTTAAATCCAGATTTGTATGATGTTCCTAAGTAAAGATTTGGTGTGGCCTGGTTCACTCCATCTAGGTTCTTCTAGACTTTCAAACTTCTTCTGCTAAATCAATAGATTTTTGTTTTGTTTTGTTTTCATGCAAACCGGGTTCTCTCATCTGCCCCTAGTCATAGCTTGGTGAAGTCACCTCCTCTTCTAGATTGTCAGCTCCTTGGAATGATGGCTTATTCAACTTCTACTCACAGCCTGCAGCATGGAAGCACTAAGTACATGGTTTTAGCCAGATATAAGGATGGATGTAAAGACAGATGAATGATTGAGCAGATGAATGGAGGAATGGATGGATGGATGATGGGCGGGAAGGTGAATAGATGGATGATGGACAGATGTTTGGATAGATGGATGGATGGATGGACAGATGGACGGATGGACGGATGGACAGATGGACGGATGGATGGATGGATGGGTGGATGGGTGGATGGATGGATGAACAGATGGATGGATGGATGGATAGATAGATGGGTGGATCGATGGATGGACAGACGGATGGATGGATGGATGGATAGATGGATGATGAATGGATGGATAGATGGATGGATGGACGGGTGGGTGGATGGATAGATGGATGGATGGATGATGGATGGATGGATGGATGGATGGATGATGGATGGATGGATGGATGGATGGGTGGATGGATAGATGGATAGGTGGATGGATGGATGTGTGGGTGGATGAATAAATAATTTCCATCCACTTAGAACTACACTGTCAAAGGAAACTGAATGCTTTCATGAATAAATCTATACCTTGACTCAACAGTTGAAGTCTAAGTCTGAGAAATGACAGTTGCTGAAGATTTGCCTAAGAAATGCTGGTCCACATAAATTCGTAATCCAGATAGAGACTTTAATCACGCCTCATGTCTGAGGTTGCATTCTTTCAAATCCTAGAGAAAATATGTTCAAAAGACTCACCAATAGAACCAGTGTGTACTTTGTTCCAGTGCAAGGCTGGGAAGGTCCCTCCTGTTCTTTGTCCAGGGGTAGAATGGAGGAAAGGTTGCAGCCCATCACAGGTCTGCTATCTGGAGGTGGATATCATCCTATAGGAGTGAGGCCATGCTCTGGAGAACGTGTTCTAGACTACATCTTCAAAGTGGGTTTGGAAGTTTTGTTTTTAAGTCACAGGAAATGGCTTTGGTCGCCTGGGGTCTGAATTAAGCATCCTAGGTGAGAGAGACACAGCTGTCCTCCCACCCCTCACTGTACACTCCTCTGCTCTTGATGACCTCCAGTCTGTGAAACCCTTCAGGCTCCTCTTCTGGGTTCTGGAACTTCAGAAAGGAAAGATGTGTGTAGTTAAGAAACTCCTTGTTTGGGAAAAACATACATGAGTAAACATGAAATTATAATGTGGAATGGTGGGGATGTATTGTGTGTGTGTGTGTGTGTGTGTGTGTGTGTGTGTGTGTGTGCATGCATGTGGGGGGAGGAGGGCCCTTGGGCCAGTCTAGCCTCAGAACCATAGCCTTCTCAGTGGGACTGATCATTGAAGAATCATAAAAATATAGGATTTTTAAAAGCACCCTCCCCCTCATGGTGATCCCAGGAATATAGACATTAGCAGACACATAGCATCATCTCGGATCCCAATGTGCATTTCACCCAGTCGCGCCCAGTCTCACATCACTTGGTTTTAAAAGAAGGATCTTAGGAGCGAACACTTACTGACTTTAGTTGTCTGTGTTGGAGAAGTCTGGGGCTTTCTGACCAGTTTTCCCCACCAGGTCCCCCATTACATGCCCATCTGTTTGTCCTAGTCCTACACTCGGTCCCTTACCGTCTGCCTCCTTCATTGAAATGGATTTTTGGAGTCAAGTTTGTAGGAATGATTCTTTTCCATTGACACAGTCCTTGCCCACATTTTTAGAGTGCAGGACATAATTCAATGTACAATCTGCAGTGCTCCAATCTCCTCTAATTTACCATTTCCTTGTGTCTGGATCTTCAGAGTCCTCTAGTTACTGCAAAATCCATCACAAGTCCCAGTAGGCTTTGGCTTCTGTGTTGTGCTATAGGACATGGCCTGAGCCCTAATGTTTATCTGGGTTTTGATCCTCATTTTAGGCTTTTTTCACTCCCTATATCTGTCTCTACCCATCCCAGTCTCCAGTTAACCTGACAGCCCTTCCCCCACCACCCCTGCCACACTCCCGGTACCTGTGACGCTGGCATGGACAAAGCTGGGGATGCTCTGCCTCCCTGTGGAAGATCTGTGGGTGGGGTCCCCTGAGGCAGCTTACCAGACTGGCATCTACCAGAGCAGCAGAAGGAACTGCAAACGAGGCTGGCAACCATCCTGCTCCCTGTGTCACTAGAGTGTCCACTCTGACAAGTCAGGAGGGAGTGCACACAGGACAGCCTCCTGCTGACCTCATCCATCTGACTCAATCACCCTGGTCCTCCTCGCTTCACACCTTACCTCTCAGCCTGCTGTCCTTGCTGAACCCCACTTCCTTGCCTGCATGTGTCGTCATTGCCTCAGAGAGTTTTGCAGATGGAATCGGCTAATAACTGGTGGGCAGGACCTTCCCTCCTGCAGACGCTTATCCTTCCAACCATCAACACCGCTCATTGCCTCCCCTCCTCCAAAGCCTGACTCATCCCCACCTCCAGAAAGTCTGTGCTCCGGGCTCAGTACAAATAACAGGCTCCCTTGCCAACCCTTGCTGTATTCATACTGAAAGCTTCGCATTTTACCAGGAACGTCTTGCACAGCAAGCCCTCCCTCCTTCATGAATGCATCCCAAAATTGCACCAAAGATTTTCACTCCAAGGGCAAAGGTAGCCAGTCTTCCAATTCTGTAGCTCAGCCCAGTCTTGAGGCAGACAGACCGGACTAGGATCTCAGCTCAGCTGCTTCCTCAACAAGTGTGTTGGCCCCTCTGAGCCTCAACTTTCTCATGTATAAAATGGGACAATAAGCGGTAAGGCAGCAGAGTGACCAGAAGCTAAGCCCACATCCTTCCTTTTATCATGTGTTCCATGGCTTCACGTCTCCGAGCCTCATGGATGACAGAGGCATATGCTGCAGGGGAACGTGGTGCCAATGCAGCCGAGGGACATGTGCTTTGTGCGCAGCCCCAGGCACCATGTCAGTCTTCAGCATTTGCCTCTTGGATTTGGCTCTTGTGCCACTGGGCCGTCTTCAGGGGGAGCTTACTCCTCCCCCCAGACCTCACCAGTGTTGAAGAACAGCACCATCTTTTTTATTTGCTCTACAGTTTCAGGGTGTGGGTACAGAATGGGGGTGACAGCTCACCCCTGGGGTGATTCATAGTGTCATTGCCTCTGCACGGAGTCTCTTGCAGCTACAATTGGTTCTGGCTCTAGCTGGACGCTGAGGCAGGAATTGTAAATGCTGCAATGTAGTTGGGTCTGATGCCAGCTTCCAGGCTGGTGATTCGGACCTGATCTTCTTCACTCACTGTATCATGACGGACTTCTAGAAAATATGTGCAAAACAGAACAAAACTTTACTTGGCTAAGGGTCCCCATCCCTCAGCCTTCAGGGCTTGGGACCTGGGAAGAGTAAGGAGTGAAGGCTGTCTTGCCACTGAGGGTCCTGGTCCAGGTCCTAATCCACTTTTCAGGAAGACCGTGAGTAGTGGTTTTCACCGCAGCAAGCCCCAGTTTTCCCGTGTGTAAGGTAGGGCAGTGACACTGATCTGGGAGACGTGGCCAGAGATTTCACCAGCTGCAGCTGATGTCCCTGGAGCATAGCTGTGGTGGCCAAGCTCAGAATAAAAACACGGGAGACATCTATGAGACAACCTGGCAGGGGAAGGCTATGCCCCTTAGGTGATCCCTTCTCTGTGGCTGGCTTCTCCTGAGCCTGAACCATAGCCAGAGGTCACCTCTCCTCTTCTGCTAGGGTGGGTCTTGTTTATTCTTTAACATCTGTGTTCAGCCTGGGTCTTCCTCTGCCCTGATGTCCGAGCTTTCAAGGACAAACAAGCAAGATCAGATTAATGAAGAACAACACTTTGAAGCTAATCAGCATGCACTCACCCAGGTATTTGAGGGGACTTGGTTTCTGAAGCCCCCACAGATGCACACTTGTGTTACGGTATGGATTTGCACAGACCCCACAAACCCCTCATGCCCTGTCACTTTATAATGCCAACACTCTGCCCTCACCAACCTAAAGAGCAGTCGGGTCTTTGTATTGTTTAAAGACAATGACAGAAAGTCTATCTGTGCAAGTTCGGCACTGTCATGTTTATTTATTTATTTATTTATTTATTTATTTATTTAT
>NC_022010.1:2336693-2337651 GCF_000317375.1 Microtus ochrogaster | reverse complement strand
CAGGGTTTCTCTGTGGTTTTGGAGCCTGTCCTGGAACTAGCTCTTGTAGACCAGGCTGGTCTCGAACTCACAGAGATCGCCTGCCTCTGCCTCCCAAGTGCTGGGATTAAAGGTGTGCGCCACCACCGCCTGGCTTGTCATGTTTATTTTTAAAATAGTTTTTGTCTGGCTGAGTCCACGGAGGCAGAACCTGCCGATGGCTAGGTCAACTGTACCCGAGGTAAAGGTATAGAATGTGCTGCCTTCTCTGAGGCTCTGGCGTAGATGGAGGCTGACCAGCAAGAGAAGCTCATCTCTCACTCCTAATATGACCCTGAGACCTAAGGCGCCTGCTCAGAAGGGGAAGAGCAGGATTGAACCCACTGTTACTTGCTTAAAAACTCATTTTTCTAACCTTGGAAATTCCAATATTTCTAAGATTTTATATCCTAGTGTACCTAACAGTCATTTGTAACATCAGGCAACCAGCACACAGAGTGTCCTGTATAATGTTCCTATGGATTCTCACCAGCACACAGTATCCCGTATAGCGCTCCTATGGATTCTCATCAGCACACAGTGTCCTATATAACGTTCCTATGGATTCACCAGCACACAGAGTGTCCTGTATAACGTTCCTATGGATTCTAACCAGCACACAGTATCCCGTATAGCGCTCCTATGGATTCTCACCAGCACACAGTATCCCGTATAGCGCTCCTATGGATTCTCATCAGCACAGTGTCCTGTATAACGTTCCTGTGGATTCTCATCAGCACACAGAATGTCCTGTATAATGTTCCTGTGGATTCACTAGCACACAGAATGTCCTGTATAGCATTCCTATGGATTCTCACCAGCACACAGAATGTCCTGTATAGCATTCCTATGGATTCTCATCAGCACACAGAGTGTCCTATATAATGTTCCTGTGGATTCACCAGCACACAGTGTCCTGTATAGCGCTCCTATGGATTCT
>NC_022010.1:2324930-2336593 GCF_000317375.1 Microtus ochrogaster | reverse complement strand
CACAGAGTGTCCTATATAATGTTCCTGTGGATTCACCAGCACACAGTGTCCTGTATAGCGCTCCTATGGATTCTCATCAGCACACAGAGTGTCCTGTATAACGTCCCTGTGGCTTCACTACCAGCATTTATTAGATTCCTACTGTGTGATAAGCACTGGAGCACAGTTGAGTTGAGCACCTACTGTGTGCTAGAGGATTGAAGACTACCCTTCTGGATCCAGTATATGTTCATGGGGTTTCTGAATACTGGAGGCCCCCCTACTTCACTCCATGTGTATCTACTGAGCATCTGCTGTGGACTAGGCATTAATCCGGGCAGCGGAGCTGAATATAACAGACACTTTTAACACAGGGCTTTCCTCTCTGTAACACTGGGAGGTGGATGTAACTCCCCTATTTCTCAGCTGAGAAAATTCTGGCCTGGAGAATCTAAGGCAGCAATTCCAATGGCAGTGTTATTCAGGACAGTGCCAGACAAGGTCCCCTTGTCCCTTCTTCTGCCTGGAGGTCAAAACTCCTACCTCTCACGGTTGCCAAGGAGTGGGAGAGATGCCAGCCTGTTTTCTTCCCTGATCCCAGCACAGGGCCCAGCACAGATGTTCCTGAAGCTGCCATGGCTGTGACCATCAACCATCTTTGTATTTGAGCCACCTCAATGCCTGTCTTTGGAGTGACTAAGGGATAGGCTGCAGATCTCAGGAGCCTCTCTGCAGAGACTAACCCCATTGCTGGCATTGATTGTCCCAGCCACTCAGCGAGCCCTCAGTGCTGTAGCATCTCCTTGGCCAGGGCTGAGAGTCAGGTGGGCATCTTTACTGTCTGCCACACATCTCTCACGGGAATCTGACAAGGGCATTTCAGCCAGGCCACCCTGAAGGACACCTGAAAGGCAAGAATGAGTGTCCCAGGCCTGTGTACCTGAACACAGGCTATATGTGAAGGTTGCAGAGCCAGGACAGGATGTGCCAGCCTCAAGTGGCAGAGCCAGAATTCTTCCCCAAAGCCCAGAGGATGTCTGGACCAATAAATCCCACAGTGTATGCACAGAATGTCATTGCAGGAACTCCATACACAGACAGCTGATGCAGACAACAACAGGGAAGGCTGAGAGCAATGGGGGTGAGGGGCATGGGGTTCTGTGCAGTGGAGCTGAGAAGGAGTTCTCTACTTCTCACCCAACACCCCCATCCTCTGAGGTCCCCCCAGGAATCCACGCATTGCGGTTTGTGTCCTTGTTGATCCCTCAAAGGAATCAGACCTTCCCAGGAAGGCGGGGCTCAGCCCTGGTTCCTGCTCATGAAGCCAAGCCACACTTGTAGCCATCAGGGCCACTAGCCTGGACCACCTGCACCTTGCATAGACACACACAGCTGTAGACCCCCGTCTGAGGTCCTGGCTGATACTGCTCCCCACCCTCCCCTGCCTTTTTTTTCAGAGAGAAAAACAGTCCCTCCTGTAATTCTCCATCCCCCCTCTTGCCCTCAGCTCTGTCTCACCCTCCTCACCCCTACCAGCTGGGCCCTCCATCTTTCCTTCAGTCCACACCTCTCCCCCACCCCATGGTGGTCTTCAAGATGCCTCTCCCACTCTCCATCAATTTCTCTCACTCCCCAGTGCTTTTCTGGTGTCTCTGTCTTCCCTTCTTCTCATCTTGCCCCCTTCCCTTCTCCTCCACCCTCATTGAGCTCACTATTTACTGAGCACCTAGTGTGAGCCAGCTGAGTACTGAGTACATGTCCTGCTGACATGAGTTTGGAGTCTCTGACTCTCCCACCTCCCCCTTCTCCTGTGTGTGTGTGTTTCTCCTCCTCCACACCTTCCTACCTTCCTTCAGCTTCCGGTCATTCCATTTGTCCCCACCTTGCCCTGACATCTGAAGCCAACAGTCATGGTTGGTAGGAATTGGGAGCAATAGGACTACAGAGTCCCAGGAGAGCTGGCAGCAGGCACCCTTGATGTCATCACCCACCCAAGTGGCAGGCAATGAATGAGACTGAGGTCTGAGATACATTCATCACCCCCACCTCCTTTCAAGGCCAAGACAGCACAGAAATGACTTTTGTCGGCTTGGGAGCAGCCCACTGGCCCTGACAGCACAGAGCTGTTTATTCAAAAGGGAAATGGAATGAAGAGTGTGAATGCACAGATGTGCTTGCACGTGTGTGTGTGCATGAGTGTGTGCACATGTGTGCACGTGTGTGTGCGCATGAGTGTGTGCACGTGTGTGTGCACGTGTGTGTGCATGTGTGTGTGTGCATGTGTATGTGTGTGTACGTGTTTCAAAGCACTGCTCTCCAAAGCATGCCTTTGGGTGATTGGAAAGCAGCCAATGGGCTGCACACTTGATGCTCAGGCAGGTCCAGCTGTGATGATGGGAAGTGACAGGCAGGGTATAGGAAAGAAGGCAGCTGCTGGGGGAGAAGGGTGAAGCTTTGTTTCAGCACGCAGGACCACTCACTTCTTGCTGAGTGACACAAGGTCACTGCCTACGTGGTCGTCAGTTTTCTCTTTATCCATCTTAGTTCGCTGTGTCTAGTGGTGAGTTACTGGAGGTGGGAGCTTAGGGTGTGGGATGGTAATAACTAAAGTCATTTGCGATTGGTGTTACTCGTTCCTGCGTTCCTCTTGATTGAAGAACAGATGCCAGTGCAGAATCAAGAGTGCTTTGTTTTCCTAACCAACTTGCCGTGAGCCCAACATTGCAGAACAAGGAAAGCAGGGCTCCCTGAAGGGTAGGAGGACACATAGAACAGAGGCCAAATATGGGGAGGTGCTGGCTAATTGTCACTGTGCATCCTTGCTGTGCCTAGTCTGCAGCACGGAGCAGGGGACAATGGGTGCAGCCAGCCCTGTGCTCCATCTTCATGAAACTGTTTGGCAGGACCATGATGGTCTGGCAGCGTCTCACAGATGCCATGCTGGCAGGACCCCCTAGGAGAGAAACCCATGGGATGGGTGAGGCTCTGGCCTCCAGTGTCCTTGGAGCCATGATAGCAAAACACTACAGTCCAAGCAGCTTACAAACCACAGAAGTTGATTCCTCAGCATCTGCAGACTGAAAGTTTAAGTTCACAGCCCCAGCAGATTCCTTGTCTGGCTCATGGGTGACTGTCTTCACTATCCTGGTTTGGAAGAATGGGGTAACTGGGTTGTCTGGGGTGTGTGTGTGTGTGTGTGTGTGTGTGTGTGTGTGTGTGTGTGTGTGTAAACCGGAGATCAACCTCAGATGGAGCCTCAGAATTCATCCACCTCGGGTTTTGAGACAGGTTCTCTCAGTAACCTGGAGCTGGCCGGCTGTGATCTGCAGGGGCCACCTGTCTTTCCTCCTCAGTGCTGGGATGCAGGGCTTCCCATTTGTGTGACAAGCACTCTACTAGCTGAACCATCCCCCATCCCTGGAGTTCTGTGGAAGGGTGAAAAGAGGGCATTAATCCCATATAAGAGCGCACCTCCAAACCTCGTCACCCCCAAGACTCCACTGCCTAACTCCTGTGGGGTATAATCACAACCTAAGAATATGGAGGTTGTCAAAGACCTGGCCCTCTAGCCTAGCTGTCCCCTCCTGTCCCCTGTCAGTCATCTCTTCTGGGGACCTCAGTGTGGTTATATCCTCAGATTCCAGAGTTCCTTCCCCCATGAACTACCCTATGTGATTGGGTGGAGGTGGCAAACTCCAGCCAGGAGCAGGATGCTTTTCTGAAAGCTTCCTACCAGCATCCCAGCCACCTTTAGCACACGGCAGAGCCCCTACACTAGTCCCATTGTCACAGATACAACAAGCAGCCAGAGCCTGAGGACACCTGGTTCCCACCTCACTGCTGGCCTGCCCGGGCAGCTTTGTCTGCCTTTCTTAGCCCTAACATCTGGTGTTCCTTTCTATTTCTAAATAAATTACAAGACTTCAGTGGTGGGTGGACAGGGCCTTGTTTCCCTAAGAAGGGAGCGCAGAAGTATTTTATTACATTGCTGGCCTGTCACCTTGTTTCTTTAAAGAACACCCCCCCCACCACACACACACACCACTCAAGGCTCTGACTTTGGGGATATGATACAGGGCTGCCACACACTGCTACATAACAATAGAGGCTGTTGCATCCCAGAATAGAAACTGCCTGCCCCCCCACCCCTGCCCCCTGCTCCCCAACCTCTGGCTTCAAGCTGATTGCATATGAATCTTTTCCTTTAGGAAAATGTTCTCAGCTGCCCCTGTCCTCCATGCCATGAAGCCATCAGAGGTCCCATGAAGTATCTCACCAAGACACAATGGTGCTACCCAATGCTCCAGCACCCCACTTGTTAGAGTCACCCTCTGAGTTTGGTCTTGGATAAGTCACCCTGCATGTTTGCCCTGCAAGCATGGAAAAATGGATTGCTTATCACACACCAGGCTCTGGAGGGATATTCTTTTGTGTCAGACAGAATGCCCCATAAGTCCCAGTCACCCATAGTAGCCTCAGTGTTGATCCACTCAAATGCACTTAGCCGTGTTTAATTATAGATAGAAATTGCATCTCAGAAAGCAACACAAAATCATTCACACAGCTGGAGTTTCCACATCAAATCACATGATTCACTGGAGGCTGCAGCAGGGACCGCCTTTACAAAGACAAACTAATGCTCACGCCTGGGCTCAGTAGCTCTTGTGTGGTACTCGAAAATCGTATGAATTGCCATTTCTAGCAGTTGCATCTTTCTTCTTGATACAGGATAAGTGAAGAGGCCGGAGATGCTGAAAGGCTGAGGCCATTATCATCAGCACTGAGTGGAGCCTGGGACACTTCCAGAGAGACCTCAAGGGGTGGTTCTGTGTCTCTGCACCCAGTCTTCCCACCAAAGCCCTACCATTTGGGGGATGGAGAAGGCTTTGCTGTCCACAGAAAAGCCACCCCAGAGCGACCAGGCACTCTGCCCTCGTCTCCCACTTCTCAGAGCATGGCTATGTCACCCCCGCCCAGGGACAAACTACCGAGCCCGTCGGCTGCTCTTTCAGAGTTTGTGGAAGAGCTCCGCAGAAAGAGGGCCCAGAGAGGCCAGCATTCCTCTCTGCACCTGGGGGAGGGACCCACGCTCCCCATTTTCCAGACCACTGGGGCATCCTCGCTCAGGAGGGGCAGAGCCAACAGCGATGAGGGAGACCTCTCGGTGTGGACCCGGGGAAAATCTCCTCTGGGAGCAGAGGGGATCCCCAAGGCCACAGCTGGTCTCTCACGGTCCACCAGTTTGAAGTGTATCTCCTCAGAGGACACTGAGGACATCTCCCTGCTACCTTACAAGCAGAAGACACGGGTTGGTTCCTGTGAGTCCCTCTTAGAGTCCGGACCCAGCACAAGGAGAAAGTCGGGCTCTCCCGCGGCACTCAGAGACCCCAGCTCTCCCGCGGCACCCAGGGACCCCAGTTCTCCCACGGCACTCAGGGACCCACTCTCATCACCTACCCTGCGGCCCAGGAGGCGGTGTCTGGAGTCCTCTGTGGATGATGCCGTAGGCCTAGACCTTGGGAAGGAATCTCTCGTCTTCCAGAACCGCCAGTTCTCTCATCTGCTGGAGGAAACTCTAGACAGTGATCCATTCAGCTGGAAGCTTCCAAGCCTCAATTACAGACGCCAGACCAAAGTGGACTTTGAAGACTTTCTCCCAGCTATTAGGAAACCCGGCACTGCTTTGTCTGAGGCTGCCAAAGATGGGAAGGAGGCTTCAAAACATCCAAACATCCACTTCGAGACAGAAGAGGCCGACCGCTCTTTTCTCTCAGGGATCAAAACCATTTTGAAAAAGAACCCAGAATCTAAGGAGGACCCTGCTCACCTCTCTGACTCCTCCTCATCCTCCAGCTCCATCATATCCTTCAAAAGTTCAGACAGCATCAAGAGTGGTCCAAGAGTCCCAAGACTCCAAGGTGACGGTGGCGAGCGGATGTCCCCTGAGCACAGAGAGCCTGGCGCTTTGAGGAAAGGTGACGACGTTGAGAGCATAATGAGGAAGTATCTCCAGCCGTAGGGGTTGGTGCAGGTAAGGACGGCAAGCTAGGTCAGCCCCAGGCCAGGCAGCCTCCAGGGAAATCCTGGGCTGGCTTTCTCCAAGGTGGCAGGGCTGTAGCTAAAGTCACATATGATGTCCATCGGAAAGCAGGGGTCCTGGGGGTGATGCTGACAGAGGGGAAGACAGACACTGGCAGACAGCTTGGTGGCTAAAGTGCTTTTCCAAGGATGGGGACTTGAGTTTGGATCCCTAGCACCCATGTAAAAGCCAAACAGGCGGGTGGCCAACCTAGGAGGTGGAGACCGAGGAGACTTGCCTGACATCTGGGCTAAACAAACAGACAAACGCTGGGTTCAGAGAGACCCGGACTCAGCATCTAAGATGGAGAGAGGCTCTAGAAGACTTCACTCGCTGTCAGTCTTAGACCACCACAGGCATGTGCTTACACATCTGCACACATGTGCATCCACACACATGCAAAAGTGAGTGACAGGTTTGGGGAGGTGGCTCAGCCAATGGACTGCTTGCCCTGAAAGCATAAGCATTCGAGTTCTATCCCCAGAACCCACGTAAAAACTGTCGAGTGCAGTGGCATGCACTTGTATCCCCAGCACTGGAGAAGAGGTGACAGTGGGTGGCAGGGGCTGGGGCTCATAGCCAGCCATACTAGCCTAGTTAGTGAGTTCTAGGTTGAGTGAGAGACACTGTCCCAAAAGGCAAGGTGGATATCTCCTGGAGAACTCCTGAGGTTGTCCTTCTTGTCCTGACAGGCACACTCATGTATTCACACAAACACACGTAGACATGCGCACAAATGGTGGCCCCATTAAGCCTTCTTTTCTTAACCTCTTTCCACTTGGGGCTGAAGGGGCTGGCGGGGCATTCTGTCTACAGAATGTTCTCACTGAGCCACTGAAGGTCAGATTGGAGAGTGCACGCCGAACGGTGAGATCAGCTTTGGCTTTGTCTGTAGAGAGAAATTGGAACCCCAAGGATGGGATGGGAACATGTGCAGAGTCCAGAGCCCAGCAAGGGAGGAGCCAGGTTTTCTCCACCTCATCTTTGTTCCCAGTCCTAATCCTGCTTCTTCCCCAAGTCAAGCACAGGACGGGTGTCCCTCATGCAGACTGACCTCTGTCAAATGTGTGTATCAGCCACGGCTCACTGCTCACTATAACCCAAGAGGTGATTAGCACTAGTTACCACTTATCCCCATTTCCCAGGCTGACCAACTAAGGATCAGAGAGTTCAAAACCACCCAGGCAAGCCTGAGGCCCTGAACTCCAGAATCTTCCCATCTCTCTCCAAGGCTCGTCCTTAGGTCACCACACAGGTGTCTTAAGAAAGGAAGTTGTTGCTGTTCTGTATGCCACACACAGGCAGCACGAACGTAGCGGTGGCACGCAGGTCTCAGTGTGTGCACTGCCGCAGCCCCCAGGCCTCCAGGAAGCCCACGCTCACACTCACCTGCTCCTTTGAGAGGTACCCTCAGCCCATGGTCAAGTCACTGCCCCCTCTGCAGAGACCAGCTCAGGCTATATCTGAGCAAATTAATTTGACTTAGCATGGCCTTTTCTCTGCTCTCAATTACTGAGTAAAGATCTGATATTCATTTACATTATTATGCTCTCAGGGACAGGAGAAGCAGTTTCAAAGGCCAAGTAAAGGTCGTGCATCCACAAGGGGAGGGTGCTTGGTACACACTGGCCCGGACACCTTGTCTCTGCCATTATTATTTTTTTTAACTCAAGTGCCCTCTTCTCTCTGAGGGAAGTTCTCTGAGAATGTTCACTCTACTGGAGAGCACTGACCTCATGTCTCCCAAATTCCCAGGCTGGGGTTCTAAACCATACCTAACAGCCCAGACATACCCCAGGTCCAGCCCCTCCCTCCCCCACTGCTAACCATGAGACCATGGGTGGGCACTGGGGCCTAATCAACATCTGGGTCTCCAGTAGGGTGGGTAGTGGACAGTAACCAGTAATGAGAATTTAAAAGATTAGCTGGGTTAGTGTTACATGCCTGTGATTCTCATGCTGGGGATGTTTGGGAAGGAGGGTCACAATTTCAAGGCCAGCCTGGGATATATAATGAGACCCTGTCTCAAATACAGACACACACACAGACACACAGAGAGAGGGGAGGGGGATGTCCACACACACACATGTATATATTCACATAAACATTTTACACACACATGTACAAAATGCACACATATACATACATACATATACACATTCTCTCGTGCTCTCTCTCTCTCTTTCACACATACACACACACACATGGAGAGAGAGAGAGAGAGAGAGAGAGAGAGAGAGAGAGAGAGAGAGAAACAAGCAATGGAAACAGCCTGGCCTCAGCTCAGTGGAGAGCAGGTTGCTTTAACCTTGACACTTGTGTCCCCCATGGGCTCCTTCCCATCCCTGTGATCCACTCACAAAGGAGAAAGGTTACAGTGCTCAGGGTTCTGGAAGCTCTGGTCCATGGCTCCATGGCTTTGGGCCTGTGGGGAGTACTACAAGGGAGGACAGGGAAGAGGAGAGAGGAGCAAAGACTAGGATCTATAGTGGCCTTACAGGGGGCTCTCCTGAGTGACCCCAAACAGTCCATGGGACCCCTAAACTAGAAGTTTCCACACATCCCACTAACATCACGTAAAGAAGCCTTTAGACTTGGGCCTTGGGTACCACTCAGATCCAAATAACAGCAGCCCCTTAGAAATCTGTCCTGCTTCCTCCAGAGGCATCCCCCTACCCCGTGTTCTCTCTGGCAAGCCTCCCCATGCCAAGGCTCGCCAGCCTGCACCTCATTCTCTATCTCCCCTTTGTTTGCTTCCAGCCTCCCCAGCACCGGGGCCATGAAAGACACCCTACTCCAAACTGTGGAGAGAAAGGGAGAGACCCCCAAGCTCCTGGGGCCCTCCATCCAGAGCCAGGAAACCTGGCCACCCTCAGGATGTGGGACAGGCCCAAAGAGACATGCCCCAGCAGGCCACTAGGCTGAACATATGCTTGGTCTGTATTAAATAAAGTTGGCGTCCCTGGGATCTGTGTGGCTTCTCTGTTCAGGACTCTGTTGGGAAGTAAGTGGGGGAGCAAAGCGAGTTCCCAAAGGATGGGACGAGCTCAAGGACTTAATGAGGTGTGTTAATTGTCATCTGTTCCCTCCCACCACATCTACTGGCCCTGGCCTGCCTCTTCATCAGATCGTAGCCTGAAGTCCACTTTGGGTAGCTTCCTATGTCACTCTTTACCCTGTTTTCTGAGACAGAGAGGCTCTTTGAGTGTGCACTGGCTAATCCCGCCTGCCAGGCTGGCCCCAGGCATCCGGGACAACTCCCTCCCTAGTGCTGGGATTACAGCTGTGCAGTCAATTTTCTGTCCATGCTAAAATAGCATGAGCAAGGCAACTTAGAGAGGGAAGGGCTCTTGGTTCCTGAGGGATAAGAGTCCATCGCCATCACGGTAGAAATTCTCAGGCATGGGAGCTAAGCCAGGATGTGAGGGCTCTCACATCATGAACCACGAGCAAAAACAGAAAGAACAACTGGAAGCGGTGTGAGTCTTTAAACTCTCAGAACCCACCTCAGTGACGTACTTCCTCCAAAGGTCATACTTCCTGAGCCTTCCCAAACAATGCCACCAACTGGGCACTGAACACTCAAACACACAAGCCGATGGTGGACATTCATTCAAACCACCCTGACCACCAAGCCAAGATCCACATTCAGGCTCTGAGGTTTGTGTAGCAAACACTTTACTGACTGAGTCATATCTTGGGCCCAGATCATTGTCCTCCATCTCCCTGTATGCACACATTTACTTCCTTCCTGTCCTGTCATTTTATTGCTCTTCTTTGTGAGTGTACAAAAACACATGAGCCCTTAAGAGCCCAACACCCTGAGCACAGGTCATAAATGTGTGACCAGTGTGTCCCAGAATCTGTGAATATGTACTCCCCAGCCCCACCCACAGTCAGCTTCACCCACATTTCAGCCCTACCCATACAGCCCCTACCACACTCAGCACCGTTTACACTCAACCCCTCCCACCTCACAGTCCTTCCCATCCCAGCCACTCCCACACTTGGGTCCACCCACAATTATCCCCTCCCACTCACAGCCCCTCCCACACTCAACTCTACCCACAATCAGCCCCTCCTACTCACAGTCCCTCCTACTTATAGCTTCACCCACTCATAGCCCCTCCCACACTCATCTCTACCCACAATCATCCCCTCCCACTCACAGCCCCTCCCACTCACAGCCCCTCCCACTTACAGCCCTTCCCACACTCAGCACTGGTACCCACACTTCAGCACACTGGAATCGTAAACTGCATCAGGCACATCTTCCAGCCTCACAGCCAAGATACCTTTTTCTTTCAATCCCCTCGAAGAAGTCAGAATAGTAATCACCAGTTAAGAACAGCCAGCTAGTGGTCCTAACCACGCACTGAGTGACTGCTGACCACGCACTGAGTGACTGCTGCCGGGCCAGCACTTTGCAGCTGTCGCCTTGCAGTGTTACAGAAAGGCCTGAAAGGTAACAGCAAAGACCTTTTCTTACAAAAATAGAACCAAGGGGGTGTGCCACACACAGAATTGTAGGACCCCTGAATTCCTTCCCGTGTGTCCAAGTCCTCCTCCCAACTGTGTCTGAGTGCTGTGAGTTGCTGTGTGGATTGTGGGTGTGTCCTGTTTACCAGGCTATGGGGGCGGCTATGCAGCTTCTAGGGCAGGAGCATGGCTGTCACTTCTCAGTTCTGGGGATGGATGCTGATGATCAAGAGGCCAGCCCTCTGAGGACTTTGGGAACCCCTTCCCTCCCCTGGACTCCTCTCACCGACTCCCCTCTCTGCACATTTGGAAGCACCCACTCTAATGGACGTTTTAAAACTTGATTGCCTGTCTCTAGATAAGATCATGGTCTGGCGTCCTTGCTGTTAGACTTCGATGTTTCTCTGTTGTGGTGTAAGAATAAACACAACTGAATCAAAACAATGGGCAAGAGAAAGAAAAGACACATCTGCTCTGAGCATGGTCAGTGGGGACAGTGGAAGGAGGAAGTCTGAGGGCTTAGGCTGGGGTAGGTACAGCACACCTGGGGTGCAGTGGACTCCTGTGTTCCCAAAGAATGCAGCAAAGAGTTCCCAGGCAAGGAACAGTGATCAGTGGGACTGTGAAGAACAGGCAGAACCTCTGTGGGTTCAAGGTCCTGGTAGGGAAGGGGGCATGACACAAAAGCCTACTGGGCATGGCCATGGGGAACACACAGGTGCTAAAGGATCCCCTCCACAGAGTGCCCACAGGGTTGGAGGTCCTCTGCCAAGTCATTCGCCTCCGTAAGCCTCTGTTTCACACCTCCGGCATAGGAACACTGGATATAGGAGTCCAGTGAGATTGGAAGAAGTGGGAGAAACGAATGCCATCATTTTCTTCAGACCACAGCAGAACCGAACGGGACGAGAGACCTCAGCCACGGGGGTTCACCAGGAAACACCAAGGCCTGGGGACTGAAACCAAGGGCCACGGGTGTGGACTCTGTCAGGGACTACCTCCTCCTGGGCATACAGATTTACCTGTCTGTGTGTCTGTCTTCAAACTCCTTCACTCTGTCTGTCTGTCTGTCTTCAAACTCCTTCACTCTGTCTGTCTGTCTGTCCTCACACTCCTTCACTCTGTC
>NC_022010.1:2322873-2324519 GCF_000317375.1 Microtus ochrogaster | reverse complement strand
GTCTCTCTGGACTTGCAAACATCCATTCGCCACATTCAGGACGGGTTGGAGCCCACCCTCCCTGCTTGGTTGTGTGATCCCTTCTTTAAAGGCCTGCTATAAACATGACCTCTTTAGATGGTACCGAGATGGCTTGCATTTTTAGAGGATCACAGTTTGACGTATGACATGTACTGTGTAGTAGTTTGTGACTGCTTAACACTTTAATAGCAATGCAGCTATCTGTGTAAGCATCAGGTAAACATGTCTCCTCTCCCCGTCTTGCTCCCAAAGCAAGGCTATTTTGGATACAGGAAATAAATTCACAGGGCCCTCTGTGTTTCATGATTCTTTTGAGCCTGGAATCCAAGAGCTCCTGGGAGATTGTCTATACCTGAGTTCTCACTCCACCCAGATTTGTAGTCACCCACTCAGTGCCAGGCAGCAGTCCCCATGCCGAGCACACATGGGAAGGCGAAGGGACAGGCAAAAGGCCCTGCTTCTCTGTGGGGGACTCTGTAGTTGCAGAGACTGGGACAAGAAAATCCACGGCCAGAGGGCGAGACTGTGGGGAGAGTAAAGCTGAGGAAACGCTTGTGGAAACACGTTTTATAGAGGAAAAGTGTCATCAGCTTCTGCCACGTACACTGACGCCTCCAGACCTGCTACCAAAACGAGGCTTTCCTCCTTCAGTCAGGAACAGATGTCCTAAAGAGGATCATTAAGAGTCAGTTTGCTACGCCAGACCTGGTGGCTCACGCCTGTGATCCTAGTACCGAGGTCAGGCAGGAAGATGGCATGCTGGAGGCCGTCTGTGCTCTACAGAGTCTGTCTCCAAACACCACCACAGGGCAGGGAGACAGTCAAAGTCCTGCTGTACAAGCATGAGCTCAGATTCCCCACAATCAGTGTGGAAAGGCAGGGTAAAGCATCACCCAGTACCGGGGAGTCAGGGGCAGGAAGAGCCTCTGGCCAGCCAGCTCATATGGCTGAATCCAAGAGTGCCAAGTTCAGCAGGAGACCTTTGCTCAAATAACAAGTGGAGAGAGACAGGAAGACACCAGACATCTGCTTGTGGCCTACATGCACAGAGAATAACCCAGACACACACACACACACACACACACACACACACACACACACACACACACACAGAAATACCATCCTCCAATACAAACTAGATGTCTGGGCTGCAGAGCCCACCCAGAGGGAAAGTGGCCACAACCAACAGCTCCTCTTCCACACAGAGGGCATTTTGAGCTCTGTGTCCAGGTCTCAGGAAAAGCTTAGACACACAGTGCTAGAGGGACTCAGAGAAAATCCCCAAAGTGAGGCTCAGACAGTGGTTGCTCTGAGACTAACCTGTCACGGGTGCAGCAATCAGGAGGCAAGGCAGGGGAATCAGAAGTTCAGGGTTATCCTGGGCTATACAGTTGAGTTCAAGGTCAGGCTGGAATACGTAAGACTGTGTCTCAAAAAAAATAAAAAGAGCAAGACAGAAAAAGGGGAAAGGAAGGATAGAAGGAGGGAAGGGAAGGGAGGGAGGATCAGTGGAGAAAAGGAGAGGAGGGAGGAGCAGTGGAGGGGAGAGGAGGGAGGAGCAGTGGAGGAAAGGAGAGGAGGGAGGAGCAGTGGAGGGGAGAGGAGGGAGGAGCAGTGGAGGGGAG
>NC_022010.1:2311472-2322424 GCF_000317375.1 Microtus ochrogaster | reverse complement strand
GGAGAGGAGGGAGGAGCAGTGGAGGGGAGAGGAGGGAGGAGCAGTGGAGGAAAGGGAGGAGCAGTGGAGGGGAGAGGAGGGAGGAGCAGTGGAGGGGAGAGGAGGGAGGAGCAGTGGAGGAAAGGGAGGAGCAGTGGGAGGGGGAATGGAAAGGAAAAGGAGGAGAGAGGAAGGGGAAGAGGGGATGAGAAGGAGAGGGTAGGGGAGGAAAGAAAAGAATGGAAGGGAGGGGAAGGAAGATTTCACCAAAGGGCTCGGTGTCCAGGCTGTTTGGAAGTAAGTTAATACTTACCTGTCCAGCAAAACACATCAGCTCTCCTGCTGCCCCAGTGTGCAACAGTGCTGCAGACTCTGGCTGAGGTCAGAGGAGCCCAGGTGCAGCTTTCCTAAGGCTTGGTGTCAGTGACCAACACCTCTCCATTCTGGCAACCTCCACTCTGCCCGGAGGTCCACGGATGAGCTCCCTCCGCTGTCTTTGGAAGGCTGTGGGCAGCCTGAGAAGCTGAAAAGGCAGCCCCTCTTTAGCCTTGACTGCCTGCCTATTTACCTGTCGGGAAACTCCAGCTTCAGAGCACAGCAGCAGCCTAGGTAAAGAGCTAGCAGGACCTGTCACCTTCTCATCACCAACCTCTACCCCCAGTTCCTTGTGTGTCCGTGCTGAGCCAAGCCCGGAGCTGGGTGACATCCCCAAGAGGTAGGGTCAGGGGCTCCCTGCCTGGTCAGTGTCTATGGGAGATAGAAAATGACTTATGCTTAGCTGAGTGAGACCCCAGCACTCTCAGTTCAGTGGGGTAGCATATGGGGCCCCCTCTTCTCCCAGAACCCCAAGTTTGTGGTCATCTTGCCCAGGCTTGCTGCAAAGGGTATGGGAAACATTGCACTGCTAAAGGCCCCTGACATGATGGGCTCAGACTATACTCAGACAAGGATAAAGCAGGGAAATGCCTTTCTAACTCCAGGCACTGAAGTTCAGAGAAGACAGAAGCCGCCAAGAGTGGGAATCTGAACCCAGGGCTCAGAGACAAGATTACAGTAATCTTGGCAATAATGGAGCAGACCGAGCCTGGCCCTGTAGATAGGAGGGCAGCTGGAGGGAATTGCCCACAGGCTGCAAAGCTGTCTCTTCCCCAGCTCTAGAATACCACCTGTCTCTTCCTTGGCTCTCAGGCCACAGAACTTCCCTTCCTCCAGCTCTCGGGCCTGGAAACGGTCCAGGAATTTAGGATGTACCAGGGAGCTCTTACCCTCTCTCTTCAGTCTGGTATCCCTCTCCCTTGGTCTCATACACAGATTGTGGCATCCCTGAATTTTCCCTGGAGAGCCTGCAACAAGGCCATGGCAAACAGTGACATGATGCTCAAACATGCGCGGAAGGTGCTCAGGGTCACGCCCAGCTCGTCCTCAGCACCTCATAGGCATGTGTTGCTGTCTCAGTTCTTAGCATTCGTGCACATGACCAAAGTCAGGCTCTAGAGTGAGGCCTGGGATTGAAGAACACAGGATCCCCACATCTGCCCTCAGCCCCATTCTGGCCTTTTCTCCATGCTTTTTTCTCTTCATGAAAAACATTCTCTTCATTCATTCATTCATTCATTCATTCATTCACTTGTTCCTGAGACAGTCATTCAAAGGAGTGTTTGCATCAAAATCAAACATCTTGGCCAGGCATGGGGGTGCATTCCTGTAATCCTATCTGCTTGAGAGACTGAGGCAAGATTGGTGCCTGTGAGTTTGGGGACAGTCTATCAAGTAGGTTTCAGTCTGCCCTGAGTGACTGTAGTCCTTACACGACTGAGGTCCTACCTCCTAAAAAAAATAATCAAGCAACCCCAGTGCAAATAAGGCACTGTGGAGACAGTATGGGGAGTGGGGGGAGGTGCCACATGACACCGAGAATAGAAATGCCATATAATCGGGCTCTCCAGCTCCTGGGTCAGACAGCAGTGCGTCCTCAACAGTCAAATCCACACTAGGTGGTTCAAGCATAAACACGAGGGAGGCAGAATGTCTCAATATACAATGAACGCTTACTTCAAATTTTTAAAATGGAAAGCAAACTGATACCAAGTGTAGCAGTGGCTGCTCCTGGTTGCGGGCTCACACTTACCTCACCTGCCTTCAGCTCACCAGGTGAGCCCCTTCCGCAGACATCAACTTCCTTGACTTCCAAGTGGCGGCAAGTCTCTCCATAGCCTCCACACTGCACTCCCCGTGATGGTACAGCAAAGCCCACAAACCCTCTGCAAAGTTAAAGTCCACTCAAGCGACTGTTGTGTCCTCCCAGGTCACCACTGTCTCTGCCAGCTGTGACACTCAGGACCCAGCTCCTGATTGATACTGAAGGTATTCACTGACAAAACACTCTCCCAGTGGTGGGCACAGCCTCACGGGGGTCAGCCCAGTGAAAACAGCTCAGCCCAGGCAATGTTCCCAGTGAGGAGAAGGGCAAGGGAAGAGCCACATCCTCAGGTTGGGGAAGAGCTTAATAGGCAGGGAGAGCAGCCAGTGCAAAGGCCCTGAGGCAAGAGCGGCCATGGCCTTTTGAACACCTTTAGGACTCTGACATCCATGGAATGACATGAGCAAGGGGACAGAGAGCAGACGACTTCTGAGAGGAATCCTGTAGGGACATGTTCTGTCTGGTCCAGAAGAAAAATGATCCACATGATCTATAACAGCCATATTTTTAGTGTTGAATAATTGAGTAATTTATTAAATATATGGCATGCTGAGAGGGCCGGTTCAGCCAACATCCTGTGAAAAATAGAGAGAACTGACCGGGGGCCAGGCCATAGACATGGATCCATCTAGTGCCCAGCTTTTGCCTCCTTCCAGGAGCCCTAGCAATTGTCACTGCGCAGGGGAAAGCTGATCTTGGGCCTCCCCCACCCCCAATTCTGGTGGAGCTGTTCTGGCCGCAGGCTAGGGAATATTTATGTCCTCTTTTTCTAAAGGTAAAGGATATCTTAGGGATGCTGATTAGCAGCCGAGCAGCCTCCAGGCCACACGTAAATACACAGACCGGAGTGTTCAGAGCCCCATTTGTCCAGAGAAAACAAGAACAAAGACGCCGGAGGGCTGTAAATACAGGGCTGGTCTCTCCAGGCTGGAGTCTCTCCCGTTCCTCTCCCCGCTTTGTTGACTCATTTGATGGTTTATGGATGCACTCACCAAACGCCTCTGGGATGTTTGCTGTGTACCAGGGAGCCCCAAGGTTCAGGAACAGGGCCCCATCTATAGAACACCTAACAGCTGAGTGACAAGATAAGGTAATGATGGGTGTCATGTGGAAAATAATGACAATACTCTTAACTTGCTTTTTAATTGAAGTCTCCCCCCTCCCCGCACCTCCCACAAGGTTTCTCTGTGTAACTTTGGAGCCTGTCCTGGAACTAGTGCTATAGAACAGGCTGGCCTTGAACTCACAGAGATTCACCTGCCTCTGCTTTCCAGTGCGTGGTTTAAAGACATGCGCCACTGCCTGGGGAGGTCTACTTTGTATACAGTGGCATCCTCCAAGGGAAAGCATGCTGTTGTCTGTTCTGACAAATGCTATCAACACTGTCATTTCTTGATCTCTTCAGGCACAGGAGAGGCTGCGCAGTGGTTAGAGCATGCGCTGCAGCGTCCTAGAGTTTGGTTAACATCACTGGGCACAGGAGAGGCCGTTAAATGGTTAGAGCATGTGCTGTAGCGTCTTAGAGTTAGATTCCCATCTCTCTGCACAGGAGAGGCCGTGCAGTAGTTAGAGCATTGCTGCAGCATCCTAGAGTTCAGTTCACATCTCTGTGCACGGGAGAGGCTGCGCAGTGGTTAGAGTATGCGCTGTGGTGTTCTAGAGTTCGGTTCACATCACCAGGCACAGGAGATGCCATTAAGTGGTTAGAGGATGCGCTGCAGTGCCCTAGAGTTTGGTTCACATCATCCATGTCAGCCAGGTGGGGCATGATCCTAGAGCGCCATGCCCAGGTGCTCTGACCTTCTCCTCTGGCCTCCAAGGGTACTGTACTCAAATGTACATACTCACACACACAGACTCACACGTAAATTAAACTGTTTATTCACTTCAGTTGACCTTTGCTGTTCTGTCCCTTTTTAAAGCTTCCCTCTGCAGCCACCTCTGCCCCCAGGCCCATCACCACAGCGAGGTTGTCTTGGAGACAGAGTGTGCCGCTTTGGGGAAAGGCCTCCTTCACTGAGTGAGTTATGTAACTGCTGGATCAATCAGTAGTTCATTTTAAGTGTTGAATAAGCTTTTGTTGTCTAAAGAAGCCACAGTAGCTCTATGATTTTCCTACAGATGACCATTCCCAGTTCACAGTGACGTCTCGCTGGGGACACTGGGCTCGTCTCTGTGGACGTTTGTTCTCATTCTCCTGGACAAACACCTAGTGGCTGAGCATCAGAAGCCTATAATACTATGCATTTAATTTGGTGATAAATCGCCAAATGGTTTTCCATCAGGAATGCCCATTCTATTCCCTGGAAGAGTAGGGGAAAACCCAGGTCTTCACACTTTGACCCACAGTGGCTAGGGCTGGTAATTATAGTTTCCCTTCTGCTTGTTGCCCTGCAGAGTCTGTTGTGCTTGTACTGGGCATTTATCTGATGTCTAATGAAGCTTAGTGACCTTTGCAAGTGTTCATTGGCCATTTGCACGTGTTCTTGCATGTAATATCTGCTCAAGTCTTTCCTGACGCTCTTGTCTCTTTATCACCCAGTTATAAGATTTTTTACATTTTCTGTAGGCAAGTCCTTAGTCAGTGATCTGTTTTGGAAGGTTGCCACTCTCCCCTCACCCTACCTCAGTCTGTGGCATGCCTATTTATTTTCTTAAAAATGCATTCGGGGGCCTGGGAATGTGGACCAGTTGGTAGAGTGCTTGCTTAGCATGCACAAAGTCCCAGGTTCGGTCCCCAGTCCTGGATAAAACTGGGCCTGGTGCACACCTACCTGTAAGGATACAGGAGAGAAGGGCAGGAGTTCAGGATCAGCTTCAGCTACATCGAAACTTTCAGATCAGCCTGGGTTACATGAAACCTTGTCTCAAAAAATAACAACAACAACAACAACAACAAAAAAGGTGTATTTAAGGCAAGCCTATTGCCAGCTGTCTTAGTTACTTCTATGTTGCCATGGTAAGACACTTAGAGAAGAAAGTTTATTTGGGGCTCACAGTTCAGAGGGAAGAGTTCGTGGTCATCACAACAGAGAGCATGGCAGCAAACAGGCAGGCACGGTGCTGGAGCAGTGGCTGAGAGCTCACATACTGATCCATAAGCATGAGGCAAAGACATACCCGGAATGGTACAAGCCTTGTGAAATCTCACAGCCCACCCCCAGTGACACACCTCCTCGAACAAAGTCACACTTTCTAATCCTTCCCAAGCAGTTCCACCAACTGGGGACCAAGCTTTCAATATATATAATCCTATGGGGACCATTTTCATTCAAACCACCACAGCAGCTGAGCCATCTCTCAACCAATAGCAAGTGTATTTAGATGAAGCAGACATTTTTATTTTTGGTGAATTCCAATTTGTTTATTCTTTTCCATTACTTTTTATACTCTATGAGCCCCTCCTAAGAAATCGTATGTCATAAAACCTAAAAGGTTACCAAAATCATTCCCAGTTTTCTTTCTAGAACTTTCCTGTCTGTCTTCCTTCTTATGATCAGGTGTGCGGTGGTGCATAAGTCACAGAGACATGTCTGTGCTTAGTCCCTAGGGCCATCCAGTCACTCAGTGATGTGAATCCTCTTTCCATTGCTGTGGAGGACACCTTTCCTTTGGTTTCTTGCTACATTTCACTTCCTTCCTCCTGTTTAACATTGATCTGGAGCTGATGACTGTGTGCTTGGATCTGGATTTGACCAGCAGATTGGAGAATTTCTCCACCATGGTACAGAGAGCACCAGGGTAGGGCAGAGCGGGTGATGGCTGTAGACAGGAAAGATGACGGAGAGGAGCTGGGTGGCTGTTGCAGGCTGGGTAAAATGCACTGTTCAAATTGGAGGCAAGAAGATCTGTAGGGGGAAGGAGTCACGGGGGTCAAGACTCCAAGGCTGGCTTGGTGGACATCCCTTCAATGGCAGTGACCAGGGTCAGCTGCAGCAATGGCCACAGTCTCCTTTCTTTCACCTCATCTTGACACACTGATGTGTGACCTTGACAGTCTCACCAGAAGGGTAGAGCGCTTCCCCCCCCCCCCCCGAGAGTTTTCTCTAGTCAATGGGCACTGCAGGGAAAAAGCCTGGGCTTCAGGCTGGTTGCAGGCTTCCATACCTGTCTCTGCTCTGGGGGCACACTCAAGCTTCCTGGATGCTTCACAGAGCATAGTCAGCTCACCCTGGCCCTCACCAGCTGGTCTGTCAGCTGGCTCATTGAAAAACGAGAGACATGAAAGGAGTTAGGCATGAGAACAAGGTTTTTGTGAAAGATCTGTCTGGGAAGATGGACTTGGGCAGGGGAAGGCTTCTAACCCCAAGAAGATATAGCACCTGCTGGAGATAGGTTAGGCTTTGACCCTCAGCTCATGACTTAAACCTGGACCCACTCAACAAAGTCAACTTGATGCAGTGGCCAAGATGCCCTTGTTTGGACTCCAGCGAGGACCAGATATGGCTGGGCTGTGGCTTCTGCTGGGTTCAGTACTAGCCAAGGCTTGGATCCAAATTGGTCATCATAGTCTGGAAGCTGGTGAGAAACCTGGAGGTCCCAGGAACTAGGCACCGTGCAGCAGCCATGGGCCTCACTGATAAGCATTGAATTATTCTTTTTGAAGCAAAATGCACAGCTCAGAACACAGGCCTTTGCAGAGACAGGCAAATGATCCATCGAGACTTCAGAACGAAGCCACACACCTAGCTACCAGCTCCAGGCACATATGCAGTTTACACTGAGTTCTGCGTGCTCCTGGATTACCATGACTGTTTGTTATATAGCATTACCGTGGCGAAACAAAGCAAAACAAAACAAAAACGGTTGCGGTGAGTGAGCTCTGTAGTTCATGTCCCTTGGGGTAGGGACAGGAAAAGCTCAGGGCTCTGCTCCAGCCAGATCAACAAGTACACAGTGGTTAATCTTTATTGCAGGGAAGCCTGACTCTGCCAGCCAACCCACGGCCATTTAACAATGTCTATGCTTCCAACTTCATTAGGCATCAATTTGTAAAGATGAGGCAATTGTGGCACTCTGGCAGCCTCCAGGGCTTGGGGCTGGGGGAGGGAGAGGAGAATCAGAGCAAGCAATTGAATGCAGCAGCTGCCAGGGAACCTTAAGGTGAGTGTTAATAATTCATGTCCATCACTGTGCATTCTCGAGCTGGGGCATGGGGTCAACGTCGCTGGTGTGCATTCATTGAGCTTGGGAAGTGGCCTCAAGGGAGCGCAGGGACTTTACCTTTCAACCTGCATAGACTCTCGAAATGACTGTGAGTGGGCACTATGCAAGAAGAAAGGCCTGTTGCTTCCTGCAAACATCTTGGGCATTTCTCTCTACTACTTTTGCCAGCCAATTAGGGGACTTTCGACTCTACCATGAAAATATCCTGAACGGAGGTTGAAGCAATGGCTCAGTCAGTAAAGCACTTCTCTTTGCAAGCACAAAGCCATGAGTTCAAAACCCAGAACCTCCATGAAAATAATTGTGTGTGCCAGCGTGCATCACAGTGCTGGGGAGACAGAGACAGGGAAATCCAAATCTCATCAGCCAGCCAGATGAGCCTCAGTGGTGAACTCCAGGCTAGTGACAGGGACTGTAACAAAATACCAAGGGAGATAGTGTCGAAGACACCCAAGGTTGACCTCCAGCCTCCACTCATGTACACATACACGGGAAGGAGAGACTCAAATACCCCACTACTGTCCACTGTCACCTGCTACTCCAGTCACAGTCCCCAGCAGAGGGGTCCATGCATGACGTGGTCACTGCTCACCTAGACCTCATTTCTACCCTTATCCCTTGGGGCTCTCCCAGTCCCAACAGTGAGAGTGATCTTGGTAAAAACAAAGTCACATCAGGCCGCTACCTGACTCACAATCCTCCCACCCTCCCCATCCCTGCGCTGGTTCCTGGTGTGGAACGAACTGCCTGGGACTGAGCAGCTGAAGGCACTAGTGGGGGTCACGTGCAGTTTACTGACCACGTGCTTCTGTCCTGAGGAACAGGATAGGGTGGTGACAAAGGGGACCTCCAAAGGGACCTTGCTTGTGTGATTGATGGCTAGAGCTGGCAGGAGTTCAGCTAGGACTTCAGCTGGATGGCCAAGCTGGCCTCTATGGTAGTTTGAAGAAAATGGCCCCCAAAGGAAGTATCATTACAAGGAAGTGTGGCTTTGTGGGAATGGGTGTGGCCTTGTGTTACTGCGTGTTACTGTGAAGGTGGGCTTTGAGGTCTCATACACGCTCAAGCTATACCTCAGACCACTTCCTCTTACCTGCAAACCTACATGTGGGACACGTGGCTCCTTCTTCAGCACCATGACTGCCTGCACGCCACCACATCACACCATGATGATAATGGACTAAACCTCTGAAAATGTAAGCCACCCCAATTAAATGTTTTTTTTTTATATAAGAGTTGCCGTGGTCATGGTGTCTCTTCACAACTGTAGAAACCCTGAGACAGCCTCTATGTCCCCTTCCTTGGTTGCTGGTGTCCCCCTCCCTGCAAAGAGCTCAGAGTGCAGGCATTGGGAAAGAGGAAATTGGAACTGCAGAAGTCCGTAGTGATCTCGGGGCCACACAACACCATTGTCGCTGTCTCTCATCTGCCTGTGTGTGTGTGTGACTACATATGTCCCACCCCGTGGAAGGACACAGTTCACTCAGGAGAGGGGTGTCACCAATATGGTGGACAGTGACCGGGGCCATAAACTGGCCTGGTTCTGCCCAGTATAACAGCTGCACAGGGCTGTGGGTACTTGGAATGCAGCCAATCCAAGTTCAGATATGCCGTGAACATCAAGTGCAGGCCAGACTGCAAATGTAAGTCACATGAAAGAAATGAAGAGTGAGCCGTTAGTGACTTCACATACAACACAAGTAAAAATATTTTGCTAAATAAAATATATGTTGGGTTCTTTTGGGGGAGGGATGCTTCAGTGGTACGGAGCCGATATGGATGGATGGGGAGTTGAGAGGGATTGGGGTACATGATGCAAAATTCCCAAAGAATCAATAAAGAACTATGGTGTGTGTGTGTGTGTGTGTGTGTGTGTGTGTGTGTGTGTGTGTGTATATCTGTCCTAGCCAGTCATTGGCCAGTGAGGCTGGTACATGCGGGAGGCTGCATGGGACTTACCAGCAGTGTGCACCTGTTGCAGGCTATCACAGCTGTCCTTATTGGCTGGCTTCTGGGACTGCCTCCTACTTCCCACCTGCAGGATCTTTCTCTGCAGAAATTGAGCAGTGAAGAAACTGCATGAGTGTGCATGCATGAGTGTACATGAATGAGTGTGCATGTGTGTGTGCAGGCATGTTCCCCATGCAAGTACATGTTTACAGCCATGGATGTAAGGATCTCTCACTGGTCCTGGGGCTCACCAATAAGGCTAGGTTGGCTTGCCAGTGAATCCCAGTAATCCAGCAGCCTCCAGCTCCCCAGCACTGGGGTCACAAGTGCACCCCACCATGTCTAATTTTTATGTAGGGTCTAGGAATCGAACTTTGGTACTCATGCTTGCACACCAAGTGTTTTACGGAAAGAGCTATCTCCTAGCCCTGCATGTCATGGCCTTGATTATAAACCCCTGGAAGTTCCTGCCACTAATGGGTCCTATTGCGGACCCTGACACTGGCTTTAGTTGGATAGAAAAGATGGCAGAAAGTTAGTAGACGTGGTTCTGAGGAAAGAGGGAGTGAATCGGTGTCTAGATATGGGTTGTAGCCCCAGAGGCAGACAAACACCAAAACTGTCACAATGCCATCTATGATCTTCTGATGCATGCTGGATATTTAGTCTATATGATGTCACTCAGTTTTTATATGCAAGCAACACTTAGACAATTGTTTGCATTTTGCAGAGAGCAAATAGAGGTATCCGAGGGGAGAAATTTGGCCAAAGTCACAAGGCCAATAAAGGATAACACTGCAATTGAAACAGGTCTTGTTCCAAGTAATTGTAATTTCCTTCCTAAAGAGAAGTCTGGAGGTGCAGTTAGACTTGACTTTGGGAAAAGCAGAACTAAGAGAGAGCAATGTCTTTCTTCTGAGCCTGAAGCTGAAGGGCAACCAGCCAAGAGGCTCCTTGCTTATCGTCCCTAACAAGCTTGTCTCTCTTCATAATTAGCTAAATGTGTTCCTTCACAAACCTGATAGACTTGTTAAACACAACAAGCATAAATAGAAAATGCACAAATTTTGAAATGTGTATTTTTAAAAAAGCACAAATGGGGCCATGTTTAATGTAGTCATCCTCCAGTGTCTGTGGAGATGGATTCTATGTCCTACTGTGGGAAGCCAAAACTCAAGCACACCAAGTCTCTGGGTGTTCAGTGTAGGTGTTGTTTCTTCTGAATCTCTCTGATCTGATGGGTCAAACATGCAGACACAGAAAACCCAAAGCTGGTTGTGAACATTTTCGTACATTCATCTCTTTATTTTAAAAAACACACCAAGGAGATCACAAACATTCTCCCTGTACATGATGGGAGAAGCCACAACATGGATAGGCCGCAAAGCATTTTCCAGGGGCCCTATGAATACTTCTAGCTGGATCTGATCTTGTATTCCTGTGCTACCAACATCCAGAATTGTGTGTCTCTCGGACTATGTTTTGGAAGTCAGCTATAGCAGTCCAGCACTAGATGCTGACTACACTGAGATGCAGGTGTACGAGCAGACTCCAACTGTCCAAGCCTGAGATACATGTGTACGAGCAAACTCTGACTGTCCAAGCCTGAGATGCAGGTGTACAAGCAGACTCTGACTGTCCAAGCCTGAGATGCAGG
>NC_022010.1:2291120-2311372 GCF_000317375.1 Microtus ochrogaster | reverse complement strand
ACTCTGACTGTCCAAGCCTGAGATGCAGGTGTACAAGCAGACTCTGACTGTCCAAGCCTGAGATGCAGGAGTACGAGTAACTCCTACTGTCCAAGCTGTTCCAAGTTGCTTTGAGATGGCACCAGTGGTGATGTCCACGACTCCAGCTTTGTTTTCCTGCAGAATAAGTAAGCTCTGCTCAAGTTAGTGAACAAGTGATGGTGAGAGATGGCAAAGCTACCAATTATTTACATCTTCTGTGAATTCAACATTCCTTCCCTAGGCTCTATGTGAGGAGAGCCAAGGAGCCGAGGCTAAGACCGTTAGTCCAGAGATGAGAAGAGGAGAAGCTGAAGTCAGGTGTTGAGGTGAAGAAGATGATGATGATAATGATGGTGACAGTTTAAAAGTGGTAATTATGGGGTGTCAATTTGGCATAAACCTAGACATATTTGGGAAGAGGGGCTTTCACTGGAGGAACTGCCTCTGTCAAACTGGCCTGTAATCAAGTCCGTGGGACACTTTCTTGATTCATGATGAATGTGGGAGGGCCCGGCTCACTGTGGGCAGGGTCGCCTATGAGCAGGTAGCCTTGGAATGTATAAGAAAGTAGTCTGAGCAAACGATGGGAGCAAGTCAGTAAGCGATGCTCCTCCATGGTTTCTGCCTGCGGGTTCCTGCTTTGCGTGCCTGTATTAGCTTTCCTCGGTGGAGTATGACCTGAGACACATTAGTCACATAAGTCAAATAAACTCTACCCCCCAAGTTGCTTTTGGCCAGTGTTTTATCATCATAACAGCAACTAGGCTAAGCTATGGGGAGTTGGGGAGGGCCCCACTTGAGGCAGCTTCAGCACAGACCCAGAAGTAGGAAGGGGAACTATCTGTGATGTGCAAGTCGAGATTCTTTGGGGGAGGTCATTGAGGAGAGCAGGCATGGGAGTCATCTTGTAAGTCCTCCGGGCTGTGAGCATCACAGCCACACCCAGGCTGGGCAAGGTGATGCCCAGGATGTCTTCGAGTTCCACTGTGACTACTGTCCCCACACAAATTACCTTCACTGCTTCTCTGTAAAGCGCATTTGTGTGGGAAACAGATAAAGTAGATAGCATTGCCACCCTTATGCTGTGTCACACCTCCTAGAGAGTGACTCAGCACAATGTCTGTGACCTCATGGCTGGCACCAGCACGGTCACTGACAGCCTCGGGTGTAGACTTCAAAAGCCTGTGTCCCTGTAAGCAGCCCTTTAGTAAATCTGGGCTTGAGCAGGGGTGTCTATAATTTATTTGTGTAACATGCTTTTAAGCCTCTGAGGAATGGAAGTCAAAATCCATGTGTTGTAGAATATTATTTTAAAATGTCTTACATTTGTTTATGCTGTGGGACATTTGTTTACTGATGCAAAGGTGTGTTGCGTTCTTTTATGTTGCATTTGTTTAACTCTGTGCAGCTGTGATTCTTTGCCTGTCTAAAATACCTGATGGTCTAATAAAGAGCTGAACGGCCAATAGCAAGGCAGGATAGAGGGATAGATGGGGCTGGCAGACAGAGAGAATAAAAGAGGAAGACAAACCTGAGAGAAGGTCAAGGAGCAGAAGAACAAGGAGAGGAGGATGCTAGGGGCCATCCACCCAGTCACACAGCCAGTCATGCTGCAGGAGTTCAAGTCAGATATACAGAAGTAAGAAAAGGAAAAAGCTCAGAGGCAAACGGTAGATGGGATCTTTTAAGTTACGGAAAGCAGGCTAGAAATAAGCCAAGGTAAGGCTGGGTGTCTATAAGTAGAAACTAAGTTTCTGTGTGTGGTTATTTGGGAGTTGGTTGGCCCCAGGGAAACAAAAGAATAAAGAACCCAGAGAACAGCTAACTATATCCATGGTCACCTAAGTGTCTCTGAGGTTTCACAGGATTGAAGATCAAAGCCTTGTTGGTGTCCAAAGGGTAGCAGGGCCCAAGGGTGTGTGTGGATGATGGAAGCAGATGCTTGTCCACGGGGGAGGAAATCCACAGATCCTCCCCGACAGAAAGGGCGGGTCTGGCACAACCCAGGAGCCCACAGGGTTAGACGGAACCCAGCTAGGAAGAGATGGGAGTGCCAGCTACAAGCTGTCAGTTGATGACAGGACAAGCTTGGGAGGTTTGGATAGACTTTCCTTCTAAGCCGATCACTGCGAAAGCACAGCAGAGCGTGGGAAGGACTGGAGTACAACAGTAATGACCTATGGAGAAAGGCAAAGATGAGCACACCCTAACGGAGAAGGTGGACGGGCCTGGACACTGATGAACTTGCAGCAGGTGCGGGAGAGATGCCTGGAGGTGGTGTGGGATCCTAATGTGACTGCTAGTGTTGTCCCAGGTCACTACAGCCTGGAACACATCTACAGCATCCTCTGATTGCTGTGCCCTGCCCTGCCCTGTGCCCCTGCCCTGTGCCCCAAATCAGTGGCTCTCCAGATGCGACAGCTGCATTTTGCCTCCTTCCATCATTTCTGTCCTATGCAAAATTGCTCTTAGCTCCTCTCAGGGCTCCGTAAAATGAGCGCAGAGCCCACCTGGTTCCCAAGCCCCGTGTGCTCCCTCAGGTGTGTTCCTTGCCAGGAAAACCTCCCAGACAGCAGAGCCCCATACCAGCATGTTCTGCCCTCTGTTGCTGTGATTAATTTAGATGAATGTGCTATGGAGAAGCCAGAGAGTGAGTTTCCTTTTGTGGATCAGCTTCAAATTCAGAGCCCACTGCAGGGGAAGTGGTGTGGGGAGATGGAGCCTCCACATCTCAGAGCAAAGGTGTGTGTTCCCCTGAATGGAGGATTCCCCGTCACGCCGGCTTCTGCCATCGCAGCAGGTAAGCTGAAGTCCTGGAGAGGAATCAAGGCTTATTTTGTAACCCCACCCCCCAGAGTTCAGAGACAAGGCAAGCATTTGCTGAGTCTGTTTCATAGAGTTGTCCAGATCTGTCCCCATTTCTACTGGGGTAGGTATGAGAAGAGCCTGGCTCTGCCATGGACTATGGGACCCCATCACCTCTGTGCCTTATGGTGATGACACCTGGCTCATCTGGTATCTTGAAACAACATGCAGAGAATGTATTTAATGGCCTAGGTAAGAGAGCCTGTTGCTTTTTCAGAGATCATGCGTTTAGTTCCCGGTACCCACAGTGGATGTCTCACAACCACCCATAACTCCAGCTCTGGGGCACCTGGCACCCTCATCCTGCCTCCACAGGAACCTGCATGTATGTAGCGTGCATATGTGTACTCAAGCACACACATTAAATAGATGAGAGAGAGAGAGAGAGAGAGAGAGAGAGAGAGAGAGAGAGAGAGAGAGAGAGAGGTCCTTTTTGACATGATGCTGGAGAAAGGCTCCAGTGGTTAAGAGCACTCGCTGCTCTTGCAGAACCACCTGGGCTCCTGGCACCCATGTTGCCTGGCCCACAACTACCTGTGACTGACTATCTGGAGGGTACCAGACACCCCCATCCTCTGCCAGTCATCATCTTGGCACCTCAATCAGAACCTACAAAGTAAGAGTTCTAGAAAGCCCAGCATCTTCTCTGTTTAAAGCATTAAGTTCAACAGGGAGGGGTCCGGGTGCAGAGCTGTACCCACTGCATGGCTGGCCCAGGTCACTAACAGCAGCCTCCAGGAACATGAATTGAATGTGGTTCTCCTGCTTGCATTTTCTATGCATTACCTCATCGCATTCTGTGCACCAGTGTTAGGTCGGGAGGTTTGCAACCTGGAGCATAAGAAAGGATTGTCTACTCGAATCCTGGAGAGTGGCGTTGCTAAGGAGATGATTGTGATTGTCATGTTATGTCCATAAGCACTCCATGGCTATGGCAGACGACAGAAACCTTTAGGGAAGAGAGAAGCCCGTGCCTTGTAGAGCAGAGGAGCATGGACAAGGGTGGACTTTACTCACTCTGCTTGCTTGGGAAGCTAAAGTGACAGCATTGTTCTGTCCCCTGATTGACAGAGAGCAACCTTGAATGGCTAGAAAGTTTCTATGCATTGCTTTCTTGCGATAAGATATCATGGAATTAGAATAAGATCAAGAAGCTGGGAGGATTGTCTAGTCAATAAAGCACCGTGTAAGCATGGTGACCAGGGTCAGACTCCAGCACCCATGTGCTTGGCGTGGTGACACATGCACCTCATTCCTACAAAGTCAGAGGCATGTGGAATCCTGCAGCTCCCTGGTCAGCCTATAGCCTATGTGTTGAGCCTCGGGTCTGTGGGAGATTCTATCTCAATAAAGGTAGACAGTGCCTGAGGAACAACACCTGCGATGTCCTCTGTCCTCCGCATGTGTGTGCGTGCACATACACACACACGCAGCATGCACAGACATGCACCACACATACGCATGCACCATGCACATATACACTACACACACATACACTCTCGTGCACCATGCACACACATACATATATACACCATGCATGCACATGCATACACTCACCATACTCAAAAACATACACAAACACAATTTTTTGATAAAAATTTAATAAAGGACAGATGGACTGGGTGACTTGGAGGCATTGCAGGCAGCTGGAGCTGGAGCTCTGTGCCCATAGGTTTTGGTGAGCCCAGGATGCATGCATATTTTGCGCCCACTGTGGAATTGAGTTTCTTTGCTAGCTTTGGTCCATACCGTTGCAGGTGCAGAACACAGCACAGACCTCGGCAGGCATTTCTATCTATCTGCAGAAGTGGGAGCCAGGAAATGTCAAAGACCTGTTCAAAATCAAAACTGGTACCTAGAACCCAGTCCCCTGGCTGAATATTACTTCTTCCTCACAGCTTGTGGAGGTTTCAAATCCCTTCACTGGTGTTCCCGTATCATGTGATCTCCCCACAGTTGTATGCACAAGAACACGGTCCTGACCCACACTTCCATCCTGTCCTTTTCCTCCCTCCACTCCCACCTGACTTAGCATCTTTCTTGGCAGTAACATCAGCTTCCTCCTGGCCCAAATGGCTCCTAGCAGTCCAGTCCTGATGACCCCTGCAGAGCAGGAGAGGGAGGCTTAAGAAAAGGAGATGGATAGTCAGCCACCTAGGACAAATGTCCTGTGATTTGGACTCCTTTGGTGACAAACACACAAAAGACCAGGTAAGAAAAGCTCTTTGCAACAGCATAAATAGGAACCTACTGCGCCTTCGTGCTCACTGCTACAATAATGAGTGTGCCTGCCTTTTGCTAACAACATTTTAAGTCAGTAATTGGCCCAACGGGGGACACAGACTGTACATGGAGCTACAGAATAGCACAGAAAATCCCTGAAAGCCTTCAGCTCCCATCTGCAGAGCTGCCTGCCTGCCAGGCCCCACGGAGCTGCATTCCTTCATTGAGAAACGCATAGACTTTCAGCACAGGAAGGGCTTAGTCTTTTGATAACCCTTCCCTCCCTCTCTTGGGGTCCCTGCTCTGAAGGATGCAGTCAGAAGCCCTAATTGCTCTGATCTTCTCAAAGGGATGCATTTGCCTTGGATCTGTGGAGTCGGCGATTGCTCTGGTACCAGGGTGCCTGTCAAAGAAGAGAACCAAGAATGTGATCAGCAGGAAGTGGCTCCTCAGGTGCCCAGCAGAGCCCAGCGAAGGGACTCACAGCCTCGTCACACTTGGTCCTTGTGAGGCTGTCACAGTGTGTCCGCAGTTCAAAGGAGAGGACACAGGGCCGCCCACCCAGCTCGGAGCACCGATTTACCCCAAAGTCTTTCTAGCGGTAGCCAAAGTCGTCCCCCCTTTTCAAAAAGTTGGGTCTCCTTTGGGGAAGCACTTTCAATTTCTTTTGTAAGTTAAATCTTTTTTTTTATTTTGATCTCAGACTTATTAATTACTTGTTAATGTAGTGGAGGTTTTCAGAAAGACTCAGAAGCCTGTCCATGTCCACCAGTTAGTTACCAACACAGCCGGTTTAAACCCGTGTTTAAACTGGAATCCTAGGTTCTGAGTTCATTGCGGCTCATGTGGTTTCAGCGGGTAATCATGGACACATACCATGGGAGGAGCTGATACCTGACCAGCCCATCACCACCTCCCTAATCCACACCAGAGCAGACATAACTAATCATGGAGTTCTTTCCTGCAGAGCTTAAATAGTTACAGATAGGAACTCCCAATGAACTGGATTTTGCAAGAAAACCAAACCTGTTTATTTACACTGTCAAAGACCCTCTCGGTAACACAAAGAATACACAGTGTGGCAGTCTGCTGTCAACATTTTTGTTGGTTGCAAAAAATTCTTCCAATCCAAAGTAAATTCTTTTGCAACACAACACAGGTGCTCCTACTTGAAGTGTACCGTCAGAAGTGCTCCAAATTTTCCCATTTTTTTTAACCCTGTGATTTTCCAATTTTTTTTAAATTTGGGGGCAGTTTCTATTTGTATTTTTACGACTTAGGATGTTCAATCAGAGTCTTGGCAAACATTTCCAAGTACCAGAAAAAGGGGGGAAAGGCTCTGAAATCTGAACAGTTCTGGTCCCAAGTACACGTGACACTACTTGCTCTCACGCTGGTGATAGGTGATGTTACAGTTTATGTTTACCGCACACATAAGACCGGGAGGGTTGGGAACAAGAAGACGCAAGGTGTGTCTACGAAGCTGAAGAGGAGGGTGCCCAGTCTGACCTGAAAGGAGACATGGGGAGCTGTGCAGGGGGGAACACGTGGGCTTTGGGGGCTAAGCCAGCCCTGACGGAAAGGTAAACACGGTTCATTTTTGAGGGTTAGTTGTAGCTCATGGGCAGAACACTTGCCTGGCATTCATAAAGCCCTGGGTTCAATCCCTACCACTTACAAAGAAACCATCTTGTGTATCGATTCCTCTATACAAGACATCTCTTCCTTGCTCTCCTCCCTTCTGCAGGAGGTGGGGAGGGGGGCTTGCAGGTGGGTCTGGTGGAGTCTACCTCTGATGGGCAACCTTTTATCGGAGTTTATAGATGTGACCGTGACTCAGACAGACATCACTTGACTCCTGTAGATGCTGTGTGGCCAGCCTGGGGGCCATGGTCACCTGTTGGTTCTTGGGGACATTACCAACAGAGCCAAAGTACTTAGAAAATGAAACCAAAATCTGACCAAAACTGGAGCAAGGGAGAGAGAGCTGATGAGATTTGTTAAGTCCAGCCCAGGCCACCCAAGCTGGGAGGTGAAGGCATGTGCAAAGGCCTGGAGTCTCCCTGTCTCCTTTAGCAATTTCAAAGAGTTCTTTAGGGAGGTGTATCATAAGGGTACAGGGAAAAGTATGTCACCACTTTCTCATATTCATGGCAGACAATAACAATCAATCAACGAGCTCTTTCTCATGCAGTGTGGAGTGTCCCTTTGGCAGACACGGCAGGGTTCAGATGGGTATTAGATGTGTCCTGAGTTTGGAGACCTGGGTGACACCTCCCCTTAGCTAATCAGCCAAATTGCTACCTTTGGATCCATTCCAGCTTGAATCCATTGCTACTGCCTTCTAGCTCCATCCTCAGACCCCCAAGAGGGCAGTTCACAGAATTATTCTCACAATCCCTCAGACAGCATCCAGCCTCATTAAACCAATGAAAGATCAGCCCTCTTCTGAGGATTTATTATGTGCAATTCAAAATCAACCCCCCACTGCTCACGCCCTTCACAGAGGCTCTGGGAAGAAGAAATTACGTGTCGCCCTCGGAGAAGGCTGAAGGAGGTGTGGGCTGAGGTTGCACCATGTCACATGTCTTACAGATTCGTGTAATGACAATGCAATGGCTTGTTGTGACAGCCTGGGGCAATCGCTCCAACTAGAATCCTGGGAGACTCCAGTTTAGAACCACACAAAGATTTTAAATGTTCTATGAGCCCATAACTGTGCTGTTAGGATAGTCCTTCAGGGACTGACAGGCATGAGCGGGACACTCACCTCCCCAGCACCCCCTTTTGACCTCTCCAGGGTAGGGATCATCAGGCCAACCTTACCTAGTGCACATGTGTGCACACACACACGCATGCACACACACGATGCAATGCACTCATATGTGCACACAAACATGCACACACAGACGCACACGCACTCACAGACACATGCACACACATCACAATGCACACATACATGCATGCACATACACATGCATACATGTACATACATGCACACAAACATACACGCACACACTCACATACACATGCACACATGTATACGAGTACACATGTGCACGCATGCATGCACACTCCTCTGGGTGTCTCGCCTCATTGTTGGTATGCATGCTGAGTTCTACTGTGGTCCGAGGCTACTATGACTTGTGACAGGAAAGCTGAGGAGGGCCACAGCTCAGTGAGCACAGAGTCAAAATTTTTTGTTACCTAGCCCTTTTCAGGGAGGCATCTGCTGATCCCAGAGCTAGGCCAGCGTCTGGGAAAGCAGCTGACCCTGTGCTTTGGAGCTTCTTAGGACTGGGCAGGAGCTGGCCAGGGCATCGAGGCCCCTGGGGCAGCTGACTGCTGGCAGAGCCCAGCTCAGCAGGCACTGAAAAGAGTGGAACATGAAGACAAGGGTGGCATATGTATGCACACATGTAACACATGCACACCCACATATACACACATGTGCATGAACACATTCATTCACACATACAGCAATCGTTTCTTTGTGTCCCAGCTTCTTTGGACTGGCCTACTCTGATACTGCTTCTCCTCGGGACCCTGGACCTGCACTGGTAACATGATCTGGCCCTCATACCTCTTAGGCAAGGGCGGGAGATTCCTGATGTATAACACGGATGCCCCCCATCATTGTTCAGCCTCTCAGCCCCTTTCACCCACCTCAAGTGCCCCGCATCACTTTCTCTATCTTAAACCCATAGGCATGTGTTTTGTTTTTGTGGATGGATTTCAACAGCTGGGGCCATGGCCCAGAAGGCTGTGAGAAATGCCGTGAGTTCCAGCCTTGATGGAACCAGCTGTTGAGCTTTGGGTAGCTTTGGGTATGGTGCTTCTGTGTGTTTGGAGACCTCAGGGGCAGAATATCTGGAAGCAGGCAGTCTGAGATGTATCCCCCACAGAGCTGGCACAGGCACTACCTTGCAGATGCTGGCTTCCTGAGGATGTATGACACCCAGCACAGCAAGGGAGCAGCGCAGACAACTGAGAAGAAAGGGGTCATTCTTTAGTTGAGAACTAATCTGAACATCTTCTCAAAATCAGGCACTGATGACCGGATGCCCAGGCTAGCCACAGCTACGCCAATCCTTGGATTCCGGTCCTAACTCAGTCTCTTACCCAAGATAATGGCTAAGTAACCACCACCCAAGCCTCAGTTTCCCTTGCTGGCATGAAAGTGGGATTGGAACAGAACAGAAGCTGACAAATGGTAGCCCAGGCTGAATCCAGCCCTGCTTTTGTGGTTTCTCAAGGCCCGGAAGCATCTGGCAACCTGTCATATGAAAACTGGCAGGTTAACCTGAGAAAACTCAGGTCGCCTGGGCTGAGCTGTGGCTCAGTGGGTGCAGAGCTTACCTTAGCATGCACAGATGTGGATTCCAGTCCCAGCACACCTGCAATCCTAGCCCTTAGGAGGTGGAGGCTGGAGGCTCGAGAGTTCAAGACCACCCTCAACTGCATAGAAAGACAGGCCAGTCTGGACTACAAGAGACCCTGTCTCAAGAACCAACAGGCAAGTGATTGAGTCCCATTGCCATGGAAACCAGGGCCCAGTTTTCAGGGAATGCTCCAATCTCTGAGACACCCGGATCCCATCCACTGCCCCTTCCCATCCCGTCGTCCCCCACTGGAGCCTGCTCCACTCAGCTCATGCTCCTGACCTATAGGCCATGACTGCAACCTAGGTCTGTGTTTCCTTGAACGGTCTCTTTCTCCTCCGGCATTTGAGATGACTGGGTACACACTTCAACAGCAGACCCCATGGTGAGAGGATCCAGAGAGTTTGTTCCCAAGAAAGGGAACCCCTACTCAGGGGAGTGCTGTATTATTGTGGCCACATCTGGGCTGTGGGTGTCCTCTCAGGCTGGGAAACTGGCAGAGACAAACAGGAGGTGGCGCTCTGCTGTTCTGCCAGACCTACCCCCCCCAAAAAAAAATCCCTGTGTGAAAACACTCTTAGTGGCTTTGATGTCCATCTTCCAAGAGACATCACTTCAAATGAGAGAGGAGAAAGGCAGGCTGAGTGAGGGAGCCTGGCAGAGATGCCGTTCCTGGCTGCTAATTATTCTCCCTCTGTGTAAATAATTATTTGGAAGGAAAAAGAAAACAGCGGAAGATTACAGAGCTGGAGATGCCAAAAAAAGACAAAGGCATTCTGGGATTTGACGGGCCCCCAGGAGCAGTCCTGGCAGGAAAGCCAGGCCACAGAGCCCTTCTTGTGTTTTAAGTGCGGCTTTCAAAGCCCCAGGCACTGTAGCAATGAAACCACAGCTCTGCAAAGCGGCATGTGGTGATCCCCATCTGCGTGGTGATCCCCCATCTGCGTGGTGATCCCCCATCTGTGTGGTGATCTCCATCTGCGTGGTGATCCCCCATCTGTGTGGTGATCCCCTATCTGTGTGGTGATCCCCATCTGCGTGGTGATCCCTATCTGCGTGGTGATCCCCCATCTGCGTGGTGATCCCCCATCTGTGTGGTGATTCGCCAACTGCATGGTGACCCCCATCTGCATGGTGACCCCCCATTTGTGTGGTGATCCTCATTTGCGTGGTATCACCCCCATCTGCGTCTTGAACTCTGCAGTAGAAACCGGATGTCTGAGAAATTAAGACTTTTCGAGTCAGTCTGGCTCAACCTTGAACTTGGCTTCTCTGCTTGTCATAGACTTGATTGGGAGCACATTCTTGTTGTCGAGTGGATCAGGGACACACACTGGTCATAGACTGGATCGGGGACACATTCACTCTTCCCACTGAGTGCCCGTGCAGCACTGCTCCCTCGGTTAGGAGCACCCCCAGACCTCACTCTTCACGGACACCTTCACTACTGTGTAGATACCCTGGCAGCCCCGTTTCTGGCCAAGGCCAGCCTATGTCCAGCTGCCTGCAGCCCTAGTGTGCTGCTGGACTCTCAGGAGATTTACACGTTGGGCTGGTCCCCAGTGGGTAGAGGGAGCTGACTGAATGAATGACCTAACAGCCGAATAGACAGCCAGGCAGTAGGGTACAGCTGGAGGAAGGGCTGGGGGCACTATCTTCAAAGAGTTCCCCCTCCCCCCTGTCTTTCTCTTTCCCACTCCCCCTCCCTCCTAAGAATGAGATGCTTCTTTCCAGCACAGACTCCCTGCTGCGATACTCTGCCACAAACCACACAGGCCCAGAAGCCAGGGAGCTGACTGACTGCAGGATGAAGCCTCAGAAAAGGAGCCCAAAGAAACTGTCCCTCACAAAGTCACAACCACGGCACAGACCTGACCACCTATGTCTCTGGGACACTCAAGTCCTGGCATGGGGCAGAGTGCTGAGTAACCATGGGGGAGCATTTCTTAGAAGTGAGCCTGAGAGCCGGGGTGAGCACCAGGCTCTCACAGCTCCTGGCTGGGAAAGGTCTGAGAGACATGCTTGCAGCCTCCTGGGGTTGCCAGGCAGCTCTAAGGGTGGCTCCTGAATCCACCAGGCGCCTCGTGCAGCTTCTTTCTTCTCCCTATGTCACCTGCTCGTCTCACCCCATGAGGACTGCAGCCACACCCAGAGTCTCCTTGCTCCTTCTTCTGGGAGCTCAAATGGAGATGACAGCTGCCTGGAACTCCAGCCAAAATGCCATTTCCCGGGGACTAGGGGACAACCTCTCCATTTTGCTCAGAGCATATGGGTCAAGGGTAACGGTATTTCCTGAAGCCTGAGGTGTCAGCGTGTGCCTTCCCTGCTGAGCTGAGCCTGCATGGGACTGATGACGTACTGGGCCTCTCTTTTCGGTACAAAGCCTGTGAACGCTCAGCTAGTCCTAGGGATGTGGCTCCAGTGGAGAAACACTAGAACAGCATGCAGGAAGCTCTGGACTCCATCCCCAACAAAAGCATCAGCTGTCCTTGGAATCACACTCCTGAAATCCCAACAATGGGGAGGTGCCAGGAGGAGAAGTTTAAGATTATCCCAAGCTAAAAATCAAGTTCAAGGCCAGCCTGGGCTACATGAGACTCCATTTCAAATAGATGAATGAATGAATGAATGAATGAATGAATGAATGACAAAAACTCAGTGCTTCCATGGTCAGTCTAAGATTGAGGAGTAGATCTGTCCCAAGTGATCAGATTATGAATCCACAGTTCCTGGAGCACAGAGAACACTAGAAGTTGGAACATGCGCTATGGCTTCGGCTTTGTCTTCTTCCACCACTGATGTCACATGCAAATATAAACATTTTGTAATTGTTAAAATTTTGGAAAGATTACCCTGGGGTCACAAGGAAGAGACTGAAAAGAGAGCCAGCTTCCCTAGAGTCACACGGGACTGTCGGGCATCCCAGAGAGGGTCCAGACGCCCCATGTCTTCAGTCTAGATCATTCACGAGTACAGGATGAAAGCATGGGGGCACAGGGGTTAGGGAGGCCCAGGGGACATGGACATAGGTTAGTGGAGAAGAAAAAGACAGTCCCCATGGGGAGAGAAGGGGATTCTGGGAAGTAAGTAGATGCGCAGACATCCAAGTGAGCTTAGAGGGCAGCGTCGCTTTTTCTGGGTTGCTCCAGGATCTGGGAAACAGAAGGGAGGTGTGTGAACCCCATTCTGCCCACCCCAAAGCCCTTCTCTCCCTGACAGTGGGCCAGTTGCCAGCAGGCATGCAGAGTTGTCATGGATGACAGCAGGAGAGAGAGAGAGAGAGAGAGAGAGAGAGAGAGAGAGAGAGAGAGAGAGAGAGAGAGAATCACTTTACATAGCTCCCAAAGATTCTTCCCAACCAAAGCATGAATGGGAAAGGAAGCTGCTCTGGGGTATCTGCTCCGGGAAGCCCGGCTGACTACATGCCATCTGCAGTCTTGGGTAGCTGGCTCCCAGACAGTCTGCTCTGGGGCCTTCAGTCCCTCCAGACAGTCAGAGCCCCAGCTTCGTGCAAGGGACAAGTGACTCTCTCCTCTCTCACAGACATCGCTCAGATGTTCTTGTGTTACCTCCGGTCAAGCACTTGGGCTGGCAATATGCTGAGGCATCCAGGAGCCTGGACCAAATGTTCAGCCCTTCTGGCTGCCTCTGATGAACCTCTGTGGTCCCAACTATCAGCCATGCTCAGAGGGAATGTGGCAGGGTAGGTCTCAAGGGGAACTGTGAGCCAGCAGTGCAATCGATGACAAAGGTGGGCACGGGTGCGGGGCAGCCTTAGACGAGCCTGCAGTGGGAAGGAGTTGGTTCACTTCTGTGTGCTGGGGGAGGCCCCAGGTCTGTTAGGATGGCCTATTGTGGGAGTAGACTGTTTGGACTTGGTTTTAAGTCAACAGAAAGTCTTTGTTAGCTTGCCGGTGAATACAGTGGGCATTTGGGATCCCAGGGTAACCCCGAGCCTTTCTCAGAGTGAGCTTTGAGGCACAAAAGTCCATGTCCTGGGCTGACATCCTTCAGTTAACAAGAACACTTAGCCAGAAGCAGAACTGCAGGAGAAAGAAACAAGGTTCATATATTCATAAACTTTCCGGGACCATGGGCCAGTGCAGCTCTCTGGAGGTGCCCACATCCCTCTAGAATGTGACAAACAGGAGTGTGTGTGAACAGTAGGGGACCTTGGTCGTGACTATGACTTTTGCCTGTGCCCTGAGCAGGCATGAGTATCTTGAATCTTCTTCCTGTCATTCTTCCTTACAGACCAAACATCAACTCCTCTTCTGACATATAAACGCTGTACAAATTGGCTCAACCCATCTCAGACCTCCTCTGCCATCCACTCCATGTGGGGAAACCAATACGCAGACACACTAATCTTTGGAATATCTCAGATTTGCCCAGGGCTCACCACCCTGGAGTCTTGAGACAAGTGCCCTCCGTTTGCAATGCATTTCACACACCCCCCCCCTACACACGCCATGTCCACGTCACTCTCCTCTTGGCCACGGTACTTCTCCTGGGCAGTAGACAGGATCTCAGTGTCCGATACTAGCCTGGCTCAAAGAACCTGAGCAAAAGTCATTGGAATATGACCCAGTGGAGGGAAGCTTTGGGGGCCCTCACGGTGGCTGTAGGATTGAGAAATTCTCCCTCTTTTCCTATTTTATGTTACAGTTTAAGGAACACTGGTGTGTGTTCTTTGGAGGTCTGGTAGAATTCTGTGCTAAATCCATCTGGCTTGTGCTTTTTTTAGTTGGGAAATTTTTAATTACTGCTTCTAGCTCAATTTGGCTGGTTGCTACCGATTTGTATAAATCATTTTCTTTGTCTTGGTTTCGCTGTGGTGGGTCATTTGCATCCAGAAATCCATCCGGTTCTTTTAGATTTTTCCAGTTGAGTGGAATACAAATTTTTAAAGTGTGTCCTCAAGACTCTTGGGATTTCCTCAGTGTCTGTTGTAATTTCTCCCTTTCATCTCTAACTTTATTAATCTGAGTCATCTCTCACACTGTTTTGGTTAATTTGGCAAAAGATTTGTTGGAGGAGACTGCTTGTTCCTCCTGGCCACCCAGAACCAAAATAACCACACAGAAACTGTATTATTTAAATCACTGCTTGGCCCATTAGCTCTAACACTTTTGGCTAACTCTTACATATTAATTTAACCCATTTCTAATAATCTGTGTATCGCCACGTGGCTGTGGTTTACAGGCAAGATTCCAACTGACATCTGTCTCTGGCAGGTCTACATGGCTTCTCTCTGACTCTGCCCTTTTCTCCCAGGCTTCAGCTTAGTTTTTCCCTGCCTGCCTCTATTCCCTGTGCAGGGCCAAGACAGTTTTTTTTTTTCTTATTAACCAATGGTATTCACAGCATACAGCGGGAAATCCCACATCAAAGATTTGTCAATTTTGTTTATATTTTCAAAAAAAGACAACTCTTTGTTCCATTGATGATTTTATTTTATTATTTTTTCCCTGATCTTTGTTGTTTCTGTTGACGGCTTTGGGGTTGGTTTGTCTTTGGTTTTCCAATGCTCTCAGGTTTCTTACTGAGCTGTCTCTCTTTCTTCTTCTTCTTTTTTTTAATGTAGGCTCTAAAGCTATGAGTGTTTCTTGTAGGATTGTCATCTTTGTCGCGCATAGCTTTATGTATGTTGTATTTTCATTTACATTTAATTCTAGGAAATTTTTGTCCAGGTTCATGCATTTTGGTCCAAGGATGTGGAGAAGTACTGACCTGGAAGTTTCACTGTACCCGAGAGAGAGCACCATGCAGGCTGCTGCAAGAGAAAAGACACCAGCAGTCATATCCAATTGAACTACAATAATGACCACATGACAAGATATGCACACAGATGCAATAGTGACATGGATGTTACAGGACAACCAGCCACTTTTGGGGTGAACTTAAAGCCCCACTTCATAAGAGGAAACAGATATGCTGTAAAAAAAAATAAAAAATAAAAAATCTGGCCACAAAAACATTTGGGTTAAAGGTCCCAGGAATGGATCTACTCCTATTATTTTGCTAGAAGTCACGGTATCAAACTCTTTTCTAAACATATATCTCTAACCCCATATATTAGTGCAGCTCTCAACAGGTTTCTTTGTGCAGTGAATGGCAGTTAACACAGAAACAGCTGCTCAGAGTGTAGAGAATATGTATCAGTAGAGCCACACAAGACATCTATGTTCCCTACGCCACCTCACTCCCACCAAGGCTCAGGGACCCTTGTGCAAAGGGACAGAAAGGTTGTAAGAGCAAGAGGTCTAGGAGGACCAGAGCTAAACAGTGTATTCTGGGAATGACAGGGTCACTATGCTCATGCTCATGCTCTCAGCAGCTATGGTGGTCTGCAGAATATCAATATAGTTGACATTCCAGCATGGAGCAGAAAGGCGGTCACCAATCCAACCCCTAGCTGACAAGCTGTTAGCTGTCAATAGCTGCTGGGGTAGGGAGAGAGCATTTTCTTTATGGTTGTGGTCCCTGGTGGGTGTTCTGTGCTCCAGTGATGGCTGCACTCGTACCCTCTCCATCTCAGGAAACCTCAGATTAAAGCTAAGATTAGCTTTAGCAAAGCCATCAGCCAGGCGTGGCATTCATGCTGGTGTCTATGGCCATCTGTTAGTGACAGTCCCCCAGAGAAGCTTCCGGGTTGGGTAACAGGCAGAACAGTTCTCTGTGAAGGAATGTTGTTATTGTCCCAGAGGCAGGGAAGGAGACAAGGGAACAAGCGGCACCTTGTACTGCATGCTGTCATTGTTCCGTGTGTTTCTGTGGTGCTTTGGGTGAAAATATCCTGCATAGGCTCATAGCGAGTGGCACCTGTCAGAGGAAGTGTATCACTGAGGGTGGACTTTGAGGTTTCAAATGCTCAAGCCAGGTCCCATGTGGCACTCTCTTCCTGTTGCCTGTGGATCTGGTTATAGAACTCAGCTCCTTCTGCGTCACCATGTCTACTTGCACACTGTCATGTCTTTCACAACAATAGTAACAGACTACACCTCTGAACCTGTAAGGCAGACCCAGATAAATGCTTTCTTTGTAAGAGTAGCAGTGATCATGGTGTCTCTTCACGGCAACAGAAACCCTAATCAAGACAGTGGCCATCTTTCCCTGCCTGAATTTGTGTTGCTTCTCTCTGGGGACGGTGTGCGTGGCCTCAGCCTCCTACACAATGTTTATAAAGACTAGGAATAGAACCCAAGAGTGGAGACGTAGGGCTGCATCCCAGCACTTAAGCTAAACTGGAAGGCTTGGAGTGCCAAGCCAGACTGGGCTTCACAGTGAGACCCTGTCACAGAACAAAATCAAGGGATGTGACTCAGTGGTAGAGTGTGTGCTTGGCGTGCCCATGGCCTTGAGTCCCGCTAGTGCTGACATGAGGATCACCCAGAAAAGCAGCAATTCCATGGGCTTGAGGGTTGATCTCTAGGGAGGCCATTGGCAAGGCTGCTCCTGGATAAGAACCAGGATTTTCAAAACATCCCTTCCTAAATGGCAAGAGCCCATATCCTGAGAAAGCTCACAGTGGGGTTTAGGGTGAACATCTGTTCTTCTAGGTATCTTGGAAGGTGGACGGTGACACACAAAGTGCTGAAGTGTGTGTCTCAAGTGTGACACTCTGGCTATGGCAAGTGTGAACAGGTGCCTGTAGGAACATAGCCAGGTGACCCCATGAGAGGAAGAAACCACAGGAACCTGCCTATGAGTTCCTCCAGCCCCAAGCATGCCTTTTGTCTTTTATCTGCCACCTGAGCAGTGTCACCTCACCTTAAGTACAACAGTGCGTGGTACTTAGCAGAGCAGTGGAGGAGCTGGGAAAGTGTTCTCGGGAGCTTTGAAGCAAGTGTGTGGTTTGCACCTCACCCTGTGGCCTCCTAGATCTCCACTCTCCAGTTGAGTCTCGGTGAAGCGACAGCATATTTGTCATGATCTCACGTGTCCCTTTGACCCTATCCTTCAGCAGACCATTCACCAGAAAACTCTGATTCAGCCTTCAAACCCTTCCAAATGTTGATCTGCTGTAAATTTGACTAGTATGCTTTTTACCATGAAGCAACCCCAGTGCTCTTCCTCAGACAAGGCCCTGAAATAGCCTGAGATAGTTCTCTGTCTAGCCAGCAGGGGGCACCATGTACAGGAGGAGACAGATGCCCCCCAAGGTGACATGGCTTCCTGAACTTGTCCTAATGACCATCTACTTTCACTTTCTGGATCTCTCGCTGATCATGAAGAAGTCACTGGTGATCATGACAACCACATGGTGGCTGTGGCTATTAGACATTGGCCTCCTGACTGAGAGCCTAACCCACTCATCACATGGATGATGTGAGAGAAATGGGTGATAGTGGGTCAGGCGGGAGAGAATGAGGGCCACTCTTTTTACCAGGACCTCAGTAAGTCTCACAGTCCATAGCTCTTGCTTTATAAGAGGCTAGTGGCCTCTCTGCATGGGAACCAGCTCTTACGGAATTTACACACACACTTGTGTGCACATGCACACACAAACACACACAAGCATGTATGCACATATTCACATGTGCACATGCATGCACATACCCATATGCATGCACACATATTCACACATGCTCACAATGCACCAAGCATGCGCACACATATGCACATGTGCACACTCCCATGCAATTGCATGAACACATGTTCACACATGCTCACACACATGCAGGTATGCAAGCACATATACACATGCAAACAGGTTCACACACATGTAGGCCACACACACATTCACACACACGCACACAATCTGTCTAAGCCCACACATTCGTACACACGAAACACTTCCCAGGTCTCCCTTCAGCACCTGTAGCCTGCACCCCTGCTCCCAACACCCATCCCATGCTAGAGCAGATGCCCCCATCCCTGTCTGTGTGCTCTCCTTCAGTCACCAGCTACAGGCAAAGAGCAACTACCATGTCAGAGAAGCTGCACCTCACCCATGACCCTGAACAGTTTTTTTTTTCCCTGTTTTTGAATTAGGCCAGAAATCGCCAGTGTCAGAACAGACAACTCAATGCTGGGCTCAGAGAGGGGCAGGCACTTGCCCGAAGTCACACAGCTCATCCATGGCTAAAGTTCCCTTCAGTAGCATCTCTCTCACCATGTAAGACATGCTCGGTTCCTATGGAGACCGAGCGGAGGAGCCCAGGCTCCACACCGCCAAAGCCTTCAGATTCGCAAGCTGTCTGTGCCCGGCATCTTTCTTTCCTTATCACTCTTTCTGGTGTGTTGTTAAACTAAGTGCCAAACAATTTTCTGTTTAATAAATATTACAGATTGGCTTGGTGAAACTCGTGTGTTCCCAGCAGGTGAAGAAAACCCTGTTGTTGTTGGTTTTTACCCAGCTCCCAAAGTAAGCACCTTCGGAAAAAAATAAAGAAAGAAAAGAAAAGAAAGAAAACAAAAGCTGGAGCCCAAATCCTCAAGCTCAGCCCCACATCGTCTCTGTATCACTCCATCAAGGGCTTCTTTCAAAGCAAGAGGTGCCAGCCAGGAAGTGTGTCAGCCAGGTAAAATGACCCTTTGGGAGAGGAAGGTGGGATCCCTGAGCTTAGATGTCCCCAAATGGAAAGTGGGGCACTCCTCTGGGCTGGGCTTTGAATTGTGTCTTTCAGGCATGACGGGCAGCCCTGTGCTGGGTCATTTATGTAGGCGCCCTGGGATCCCTGTGCTCTGTGCAGTGGAGGCCTTTCTTGTTCTGCTGTGTTCTACTCCCTGAGAACGGCTGTGAGGGGCTCTGAGAGTGACCTCCTTTCTGTACAGAGACTATTCATGGTGCAGGGTAGGCTTAGGAATCAAATTGTCCCGGCTATTGCTACAAACACAGAAACAGGCCATGAAGTGGAAGAGATCAGCGTGGGCCATGTAGCGTGTGAACAGAACATCCCATCTTGACCCATCCATCTTCTCAGCACCCAGGGACTGTCACAGGCTGTCTCTGAATGTTAACTGGTATAAGAAACAGGTCCCAATAGATATGGAATTGTCACCAGCAAAGTGGCCACCTCCCAGCCCCTTTTGGGCAATGACACCAGAGTCAGAATACAGAGTGCATGCTGGGTGATTGTGGTTACTGGCTGGATAAGCACAGGTGAGATGCTCCCCTGAAGTGTGTTAGCCTTGTAGCATCATCACAGCTCCCAAAGGGCTCCGGTTTGCCATTCTCCCTCTTTGGATGGGGGACACGAAGAATGATGGGAGTGAAGGGACTTGCCAAAAGTCACTCTGTTGAACGCTGGCAGAGTGCAGATATGGTCCTGATGGTCAGAAAGTGTCCCCATGGCTCTCCTGATGTCCTCTCTCTTGCAGGAGTACTTGATGGGGATGTGTGCTGGCCACTTTCAATCACTGTGACAGAGCACCTGAGCAATCCATTTGTAGGAGGGAAGTTTCTGATACCCCACGAGTTCAGAGGTGTCAGCCCATGTTTGAGGCTCTACTGCCTTGGACCTGTGGTGAGGCAGAGTATCATGGAGGTAGGGACAGAGAAGCTGGGATGAGTGTGCGCTCTGGTAAATTTCTTCCACTCAAATCCAACTCCCAATTCTCAGTGTACACCATGTGATGATGGTTTTCATGACGATGGTGGCAATGTAATGGTGATGATGGTGGGGACAGTGTGGATTTGGAGATGATGGTGATGATGGTGGTATTGTGATGGTGATGGTGGTGGGGATGTAGGGGATGATGGTGATGGAGGTAGTGATGGTGGTGTTGTGATGGTGATGGTGGTGGGGATGTAGG
>NC_022010.1:2287456-2291020 GCF_000317375.1 Microtus ochrogaster | reverse complement strand
GATGATGGTGATGGAGGTAGTGATGGTGGTGTTGTGATGGTGATGGTGGTGGGGATGTAGGGGATGATGGTGATGGAGGTGGTGATGATGATGACGATGATAATGGTGCCCACAATAACTTTGTTGAACCGTCAGTAGTGTTGAGCACCATCTTCCTTGCACAATCCCATTCGTCTTATGTGTACATCTGCTAAACTGTCATAATAAAGGCTCATGATACAAAAAAATAACTTCACAGCTCCCCACATTGCACACAGATCATTCCTACAGCGGGTAAACTTTATTCCACCTTTAGCTGCCTAACTTGTCACCAAATTTCGTGGGATTCTCCTTTATGTTGAAGGTGCGATTGTGGCCTCTCCCAGAAGGCAAAGAAGGGGCAGCATGGGGCTATGTCCTCAGAAAACATCAACAAGCATTGATGGTTCTAACTGAAGAGGCCAGAAAGGGTTAGGGACGGCTTTGGGGCAGACCTCTTCCTCTGTGCTCATGTGACCTGCGTTTCCCTTCTCTGAGCCTCCGTCTCCACCTACAGGCCCAGCTTGGTGAAACTGGGGCCAACACGTTTCCATCCCGGAAAGCATGGCTGTGGTGGAATACTATACTGCGGTAAAAATCAATAAACAGTATCTAGACATATTAATGCAGATGAACATCAAGGATTATTATTGATCCAAAGAGACAAATAAACCCATGGTGTGTGCGCTCATGGATCCAAAGCTGGAAGCCAACAAAGTGGAATATTCCATGGAGAAGTGGAGTGGTGGAGCCGCTAGGAATCATAGCCTGTGCCAAGTTCAGAAGGGGACCTGCTTTCCCTGGATGAGTGAAACTGCTAACTCCCTGCTGCTTCCATGCCTGGACAGCAATGCTTCCCACCTCACGGCAGCCTCAGGAGGAACGCGGGTGACCGTGTACTCAAAGCACCAAACAAGCACCAGGCCCCTCCTGTCTTTGCTTTCCTGATATTACTCTCTCCCGATGTCACTGTTATTGAGAAACAGATTCACATCGATGATACAAAAGAAGCAGAGAAATTATTAAATCCAAATCTCTGTAGTGACTTCTGTTAGGAGCTTGTGAATTATTGATGCCCCTGTTTGCTAAGCCAATGGTGGGTCTGCAGCTGTGCCCATTATTATTAGCCTCTAACTGCGTGTAGTTTTCACTGTTGGGTCTGTATGATACATTTCACAATAAAAATTATAAAGCATTAAGCAGGATTAATTATTGAAAAGGACCAACACCCCTGTCCCCCACTCCAACTGAAACCCAGACTTCGCTGCTGCTTCTGGATGACATATCTTCCTTCAGGAGCGGATCCTCACCCTCTGGAGAAAGCCAACGAGCCTGGCAGTCGCCCCATCCATCATCCCCCAGGCAGCATGTTTTACATCCATCTGCAGATGAAGATAAAGGGGGGTGCTCTGCCCTTGTTAAGATTGCCTGCAGGATAAGTGTGGAAAGGAAAGCTTCCATGGCTCGCCATGGGTGCCTTCCTCCATATAGATGAAGCCTGCTTTCTTCCCAAGACCCAGTTGAGAGTCAATGTATGGGAAAATGAAAACCCAGAGCTGCAAAGACAGTGCGGCCAAGGACATCTTCTTGTAAAGAGCATCTGAGGCAACCGGATTTTCTCAGCAACCTGGGAGGCTATGATGTCATCGTGGCTTTTGGGCTTCAAGGAATTATGAAAAGAATCAACACGAGTTTGTTGAGGTGGGGCTGGAGGATGCAAAGCACAGTCCCTGCCTTGCGAGCATGGAGACTTGAGTTTGACCCCAGACACAAGAGGAGTGGTGATGAAATTATAATCCCAGTGCTGGGAGGTGGAGACAGTGGATTCCTGAGGCTCGCTGCTCAGCCCGACAAACCAACTCAGCAAATCCAAGGCAGTGAGAGACCCTGTCTTAAACATGACAAAACTAAGAAAAAGAGGGGCCAGGCATGGTGGTGCATACAGCCTTCAATTCCAGTCCTGGGGAGTCAGAGGCAAGCGGCTCTGTGAGTTCAAGGCCAGCCTATGTTAACACCTAATCACCAGGCCGGGCAGAGGAAGCACAGAAACAAACAGGAAACGCTGGCTGGCCAGAGACTGTCCTCAAAATGAACCCCGGGAGCAGGGGTAGACCCATGGACCCAAAGGCCTGGTTTATATAGCAAGTTCCTGGCCTGCCAGGCCTACATAGTGAGACTCTGCCTCAAACAAACAAAACAACAAAAACAAACAAATAAGAAAAAGAGAACAGATGACTCCTGAGGAACCAGACCCAAATGTGAGCTGTGTCTCCATGCCCTGCCCCAGGCGCGTGCCCTCTTTCAGACAGGATTTATGAAACCCTTGCTCCAGGCAGATTCCATTCCTCTGCTTTGTGTCTGCTAAACTCCAAACAGCCCTGCACAGCACTCACTTCAGCCCTCCAAAAATGGAGGTTCTGGAAGGTGCTGGAGAGAAAAATGATTTTCAGTTCTACTTGTAGGATAGGGTAAACTGAGTCCCAAAAAGACTCAGACCCCAGGAAAGCGGTACAGCAAAGAACTTCTGACTCGGCCTACACTAAATGCGGACCTTCCCTGTTGTCTAACTCTGTACTATCAGGAAGGCATGGCTTCCCATGAGCAAGAACTGAAGGACATGCACATCCAAGAGGGGATGGAGCAGGGAGACCTTGCATGCAGAGCGTGGGCAGATTTACTGGGAGGATCTCAGAGCAGAAGGAAGGTGGTGCAGGCAGGGCAGGCATTTGAGGCGTGGAGTGCAACTCAGGGGCAGGCTCGGGGACAGCTGGGAGGGAGTGCAAGCATCTGTGAGAAGAAATATTTGGCAGGATGTGGTTAAGAGAGGTGATAGAGTTGGAAAGGCTTTTCAGGGGACTGTTTGTGAGAAATCCGGGAATAGTCAAGGTATCTTAGTACCCATAAGACAGGCATTCTAAAGTTGGGTAGTTCTGGTGTATGCACACTCTCCTCCTACAGCCCTCCACCCACACACCCACCCTGGCACCCACCAGCCAACTATCTGACCAACTATCCATCTACCCACCCAATCATCTATCCATTCATCTACCTATCCACCCACCCACCTATCCATCCATCCATCCATCCATCCATCCATCCATCCATCCATCCACCCATCCACCCGTTCGTCCGTCCATCCATCCGTCCATCCATCCACCTACCCACTCAACAGTCCATCCCTCACCCAACCATCTGCCCACCCATCCACCTACCCACCTACTCACTCACCATTTACATATGTACCCATCCATCTATTCATCCATCCAACCACCCATCTATCATTACTTATTTATCCACCCATTCATCTATCCACCAACCTACCCACCCATTCACTCACATACCATTTACATATGTACCCATTCATCCATCCATCCACCCATCCACCTACCCACCTATTCACTCGCATACCATTTACATATGTACCCATCCAGCCACCCATCCATTCACCCATCCATCCATCCACCCACCCATCCACTCATCCAGCCACCCATCCATCCACCCATCCATCCACCCACCCATCCACCCATCCATCCACCCACCCATCCA
>NC_022010.1:2264369-2287356 GCF_000317375.1 Microtus ochrogaster | reverse complement strand
CACCCACCCATCCACCCATCCATCCACCCACCCATCCACCCATCCATCCACTCACCCACCCACCCATCCACCCATCCATCCACCCACCCATCCATCCATCCATCCATCCATCCATCCATCCATCCACCCACACAGCAATCCACTCATATATCCATCACCCCCGCTCACACACACATACACCTGAGGTCGTGCAGGAACATGTGAATTTTGGGTGTTTAATGGCCCTTTCCATCATGGTGACGTAGGCTAATGATGATATTGGGCCCCAGAGTGACTTGCTTTCATCCTATGGTATTGTATCTATGACATCTTCTCCTGTCAAATCAGAGAACAAAGGGAACAAAGACCATGGCTGCCAGGGAAGTATGATGTACGGATCCAAAACCACAGACCTTAAGAGTGTGTACCCAGAAGGGTTTGCTTGGCTCCCATTCCCAAGTGACTCCCACAAAGCCCCAAGCACAGTGATGATCTAAGCCTCTCCCAAAAGCCCTTGAGTCATCCCCTACCCCAGGAAGGGAGAAGCTGCATCATCAACATCTAATTCAGGATCACAAGAGGCCGAAGGCAGAGGTTAGACTCGGTGAAAACATGGGCAGGGGCTGACAGTGACAGCTGACACAGGTAGGCTGTTAGACCTCACTGTAAGGACTCCTAATTAGGTGATTCAGTTCTGAGATAAAGGGTTATTTTTAAGCACAAATAGCTCTTTCTGTAATAGATGTTCCTTCTCTCAGGCACAGATCCAGAGGACAAGGGAAAATGTCCCAGTGACCCAGACAGCGCGGAACTCTGTGTGCTCAGCAAGGCTGGGCAGCACCCAGGCTCCTAGGCTTTGGAACTATTCATGCAGGATACTTGTGGGGTGAAGCAAAGGTGGGGTGTGCACAGAGATGGTGCTTCAGAGCCTGCCCCAAGTATGTTGTAGACAGCACCCAGGGCCCTGTGCAAGAGGGAGAGAGAGATGGTAGGGATCAATTAGCAATGTCTGCCAGAAGTAGTACATATCGTGTATCTGCCATGGTGATCCATACAGCCTGCTGGAGAAACTAATCAGCCATGTCTGCCGTGGGAAGAGCAGAAACCTGGTGCGTTTGCTATGGGTTCAGGCATGTGACCTGGAGTACTTGTGTGTGGACAGTGTGCCAGTCCAGATCGGTGGGAGTGTGGTACAACACAGCATAGAGCATAAGCTCAAATGTTCTAGCTTCCTTCCAATGCTGTGATAACACACTCTGGCAAAAAAAAAATTAGGGGAAGAAATAGTTTTCATCTTACACTTTCACTGAGGGAAGTCAGGGCAGGGGCTCCCTCAGGGACCTGAAGCAGAAGCCATGGAGGGCTGCCACTGGCCAGCCTGCTCACTTGCTCATGCTCAGCTAGTTTTCTTATATAGGCCACCTCCCACAGTGGGCTGAGTTCTTCCACATCAATCAAGAATCAAGATAATTCCCAAAGACATGCCCAAGCCGATGTCCTCCTCCCAGGTGGCTCCAGGCTGTGCCAGGTTAACAGTTAGAGCCCACCAGGACACGGTCCTAGCTCACTTCTCTGCTGCCGCCATGAAACACAGAGGAAGCCAGTTTGAGGGAGAAGAGAGTTGACTTACTGACAGGTTACATTCCATCCTCAAGAGAAGCTGGAGTGGAACCTGGAGGCGGGAATTGAAGTGGAGATAGTGGAAAAGCCACTGTTCCCCATGGCTTGCTCGCCCCGCTTTCCAACCCAGAACCACCTCCCCAGCGGTGACACAGACCGCAGTGGACAGGGTCCTCCAGCATCAATCACTGATCAAGGAAATGCCCTCACAGGCTTGGCTACAGGTCAGTCTGAGGGAGGCGGTTCTCAGTTAGCTTCCCTCTTCCCAGGTGGTTACAGCTCATGTCAAGTTGTGTCAGAAACCAAGCTTATCCTACAAGTTCACCACCCTGTGACTGACCAGACACTGCGTCTCTTGATGCCCCCTCCTTCCTCTCCACCACTTTATTCTTGTCCATACATTGGAAGAATTGTTACTGCCTTGCAGTGTTATGATACGGAGCAAGCTGGGACCTTTACTGTGTCCCATAGCAGGTGGGTCCAAACCATGGTGGGTGACAGAATATGCCATGTAGACAGAGCTTGAGTGTGGAGTTTATTAATAGGAGGGTATATGGAGGGAAGGAAGAGAAAGAGAGAGAGAGAGAGAGAGAGAGAGAGAGAGAGAGAGAGATATGTAGACAGAGATTGTTCTTATGTGTCCCAGCCGCTTAGACCTGAATAATCACACAGAAACTATATTAATTACAACCCTGCTTGGCCAGTAGCTTTTTGCATATTAGCCAGGCTAACTCATGTATCTTAAATTAACCCATTTCTATTAATCGGTGTGTTTCCATGAAGCTGTTGCTTACCAGGTAAAGTTCTTTAGCATCTGTCTACTTCAGCGGCTACATGCCATCCTTCTGACTCCACCTACTCTCTCCCAATATGTCTGTTCAGATTTCCCATTTGGCATTATTCTGCCCTTCCATAGGCTGAAGCAGTTTTATTCATCAATCAATAAAGCAACACATATACAGAAGGCCATCCCACATCAGAGAGAGAGAGGGGGGGGAAGGAGGGAAGGATGGAAGGAGAGAAGGAGGGAAGGAGAGAGAGAATAGCAGAAAGGAAGGGGTAGAATTTGTCTCTTAAAGGGACCTTTGCACCTGTGTACAGTCAGGTGCTTGTAAGTCTGTGTAAGTCTGTGTTTGCCATGCACAGAGGAGACATGCCAGGTTCCCAAGGGCAGGGCCAAGGTGTGCCTGGATTCCTCCTGCCAGATGACAGGACAGGCCCACCTAATGCGCCTGTGAGGATGAAGTGACTGCTAGAGCCAGTCACGTGCTGTGCCGTGCTAAGGGCAGTTCTGATGTAAGAGGCATCCATTCTTTTATTTATTTCTCGTGTGTGTGTGTGTGTGTGTGTGTACTTGTGCACACAAGTGCACACGTGCATGCATGGATGCAGATGGGTGTGCATGTGGAGTTCAGATGCCCATGGGTGTCTTCCTCAGTCACACTTTGTCTTACGGCTTTTTAACACATGGTCTCTCCCTGAACCTAGAGCTCACCAGTTGGACTAGACTGGCTGGCCAGCCCCTTAGGATCCTGTTGACGCCACCATTAGCCACAACCGTCAGGAAAGGAAACTGAGGCTCTCCGAGGCTCCACTCCCAGTTGACGGTCACTTGGGTAACAGCATTCATACCTGTCTGGTTTTTGGAAGTTCCCTTCAGGAAGCCTGTGGATAGGGCAGCCTTGATTTAGAAAATAAAAGAAAAAGAAAAAATAAGCATTCCTGAGTTGTAACCAGTGACAATCGTGGAAATGGCACCACAGCTTCTGTCGGAGACCCATGAGTTTGAGAGCCTCTGTCACCCATCCACCCCCTCCCTTCAGGAGCTGTACTGGGGAGACCTCAGTACAATGCAGAGCCAATGGGGGTTTCAAATTGCATGCACAGAATTCCCTCTGATCCCCAGGGAGTACCCTTGGCAAACAGAACTTGAAAGTCTATCTGTGTGATGCCCAGCTCCCATGGAAGAGGAGGATTCTCTGCAGATTCATCCCGCTCCTTTTTAATTAAATGCTATTATATATTTATTTTTCAGATCCTGGTGACAACAGGAGCGCTGTGGTGCATGACGATGCCCTCCCCCGCGGGGTGACAGCTCAGTGTGGGGGAGGAAGAGGTTATGCAGATCCATTAGTACGTGCTAAGAGCTGTGAGAAGTGCTCACCCCAAGAGTCTGCAGCTCAACCTCTCTGAGTCTTCAGGGCCACCCAGGAGCTGAGTCTGCAGCCAAACCTCTCAGAAGCGCTTTATTTCCAGTTCCTGGGAAGGAGTGGCTCCAGAGGAAACTAAGGACACCTCCTTTTCACCAATCCCCACCACTCCCTCCTGCCCTGCATCTGCCTTCCACCTCTTTGACCTCTAGAGGGTTTAGACGTAAGACCCCTGAGGGAGTGGCATATAAGGGGAAATGTGAACTAGAAATTAGTGCAGTCATTATGTAAACAAGATGGATGTCCCCAAACAACTAGCCAGAGCGATCCAGCAGTCTTGGGGCATCATGGGAAGAGGTGAGACAGGTACTCCCACGGTTATCACAACACCGAACACTGTGCACAAGGGCCGGATAGCACATGAGACAGGGCAAGGGACTGCACAGGTTCCTCCGTCTTGTATTCTTGCTGATCCATTCTAGGAGCCTGGGATCAAGATGCCCCAGCTAACAGCTTCTGTTAGACGGCCTGCTTGTGCAGACCTCCCCTGCAGCTGCTAAGCGAGTACCAGGCTGTGGGTTTTGTCTTTAAAAGCCCTAAACATTCAGAGCTACACTTAGCTCCCAAATACCTTGGTGTGGTCCCAGTCAGCTTTCAATTGCTATAAACTGGGTCTAAGCAGTCATGAGCGGGTCATCTCTGACGAGGTCCCCATAACACCTCTCTCTCTCCCTTCCTCCCTTCCATATGTGTGTAGGTAAATATGTGTATTCTCTTATATTGATTTGCATGTGCCTATTAGGTTTTCCAGATAGAGTAACAAAGAGTCTAACAAATTCCCAGATGATAGGTTGTTGACAGCTACAGCCAGTATTCTCCAATATGCATACCTAATAGATCAGTGATTGACACGTGGCAGTGGGTGGCAGGGTATGACATACTGATGAACAATAGAGGCCTGGCACAGGCTGATCAATCTAAGCTGTGTATGGATAAAAAGAGAGAGTAAGCTTCAAGGAAATACTAAGAACTAAGTCCATTGGGCTGGCCTGTCCCAAGACTATCAAGGTGCCTCAGCAGGTATGAGAACTTTCAGGCAACTCTCACGATGGCTTGACCCACATGGCGAAAGAGGAAACTAAGTTGTCCTCTGAACTTTATCTCACAGAGATGCCGTGGAACACACGCTCACCTGAGTATACTAAATAATGAGAAAGAAATAAGCCCATCCCCATTTTATATCCTTCATAAGATTTGGGGTGTTTCTTGAGGCAATGAGATAACCGAAGAGGAGTTGGCCACAGCCACTAACAGCTGCCCCTCTTGCTCCTGGGTCTGCTCTGGCAGGTGACCAGCAGGCTTCCTTGCTCTCGTCCACAAGACCATTTGCCTTGGGGCTGTGTCTGCCACAGACAGGCTTCCTCCCAAACCCTTACAGGAATCTGCCTTCATTACCCTTCCCTGGCCTCAGCCTCCTGGAGCCAAGCAAATGGGTCCTTTGGAGACAGCCTTGCCTTGCTCTGCTCAGCAGGGGGTGGGGTCAGGCTGCAAGACAAGGGGCACTCCAGCCCTAGCCCTGGAGCCTCTGGCAGAAACTCAGCACCCTGGGTAGCAATGAGCTTCAGAGGCTGTGCCCTCCCCATAATCCAGATGGGGAAACCGAAGATCACGTGGAGAAAGGACTGGCTCAATGTTCTCTGCATTCCCTGCATTCCCTGCATTCCCTCGGACCATTCATGTTTTCAACATTCCCCTGGGAAATTTATTTGGGTAGTTAGCAGTATTTAAGCAGTTGCACCCCATCTGTACCCTCACTTTTCTCAGTCCTGCCTCCAAAGAGAGAATTCCATGAAACAGGTAAAAAAAAAGTTTGCCTCTGGGGCCACTGTGTAACCTCAAACCCTGTCTCTATCAACTTGTGCATGTGACCTTGAACCAGTTAGCCAGCCTCGCTGTGATTCAGTGACCTGGCTTCTAAAGTGGTTTTTTTTTGGGGGGGGGGGTTCTTTTTATTTTTTTATTTTTTATTTTTTTTATTTTTAGGTAGTTTTTTTGAAATTATAATACATTTACATCACTTCTCCCTTTCCCTTTCCTCCCTCCAAAGCCTCAGTGTTAAGTGAGCCCACAGTGTGAAGAGCCGAGCATGCAGAAAATGCCACCGTTTTCCAGTTGCATCTTCTTGAGACCCCAAGTGTTTTCTCATAGGGCTTCTATCTGGTCCTCCACCAGAATCACTGTGTTGATCATACATTTGGCCTTACCCAGAGCTACAGGTCTACTGTGTGCAGGGGATTCCCTGCAGTGAGCCGCACACAGATGAAACCCATGTCCTCACATTATCTGGAAGCAGAACAGTGATCAGAGGACTGGGCTTCATCCACAGCAGATCCACCCCGGGGGCTCACTCTGTCCTAGGCAGCATCATGGGGGCACAAATAGTAAGTCGTGAGACCTTCCTGGCACCCCCATCCTCATCATCCCCACTTGACAGGCAAGAAACTGGGGCACCATGAGGATCTACAAATGGCCAGGGTCACTTAGGGACCTATCTTTGGCCCAGCCCCAGAGCTCATCCCCAGTGTGGTGTGGCCTAAGCCGCTGGACACTCAGTTCCCACCGTGGGAGTCAGGGGCTCAGCGTTTACCCCCTCCACCACTCCTGTTAAAGCCTTACTATGTAGCCTAGGCTGGCTTTGACCTGGGGACCCTCCTGCCCCAACCTCCTCAGACCAGGATGATAGACATGTGTTATTCCTCCTGGCTTCAGGTCACCCAACTTGAGCTGTGGCGTGTGAGTGTTCTTGGGGAAATACGGGAAAAGAGGCTGGGGGAAATCCCTCTGGTTGCTTAGACACCAGCAGATCATAGAAACGGGAGGAGACAAACTCCTACGTCACCTGCAGGAACCTAATGGCTCTTCTCACAGTGGACACAAATGGTGCTTCTGTGTTCCACTCACAGGACACCAAGACTGTGGCAGGGACGGAGGCTGCCGGTTTCCTGGGGTTCACGGCAGGGATAAGTCCTGAGAAGATCTCCTACTGACTCTCCAGTGCTCCTCCCGGCACCCTGAGAAGTCCCTCCCAGAATTATTTCTTCAACCATGTCATCGTGTACCCCGTCAACACACATGATGAAGCTCTGGTCCCCGCACGGAAGACAAACCATTGCTTCACAAATCCAAAGGCACACAGATTTTTGGAAGCCTAAGGGGTGTCTAGGCTGAGTTAAGAGGTTCTGGAAGATTCCTCCCAGGGAAATGGTGGATAGAGGAAACCAACATGAGCAGGGCAGGGTCAGGGAGAGGGGAGGGTGGGGTTAGGGGGAGGGGAGGGAGGGGCCAGGGGGAGGAGAGGGCAGAGAACAAAGATCCCACTCACCAACCAGGTCCCCCTTTGAGGCCTCCAGGCTTAGACCACTTTCCCCACAGAACTTCAAAGCTCGGTCTCTTTCCTTGTCCTGTCCCGCCCCCCATGGGGCCTACCAAAGCCCGAGGCTTCTGTGGGCAGAGAGGCCCAGGTTCAAATCCTAGCTCACCACTGCCAAGCTCCAACTCTCTAAACCCCCATGTTCTCGTCTGTCACACACACACACACACACACACACACACACACACACACACACACACACACACAAAGACAGTGTCCCTGCTGTGCAGGGTGACAGAACTTACTCTATTCAGCCAGTCAGGACAGGAGGACCATGCTGCAAACTGGATCTCCGTGAGATCCTGAAGAAAGGCCACATTCTTAGAGGGCTTCAGTAGACAGACAAAAGGTCACAGGTGTGGGGTGGGGAACCAAACCCTGTTGATCCTTCCATAGAGAAGTTTCCCTGTCCATCCATAGGCACCCCATAGTTCAATTAGCACCCCCATTTCAAAGATAAGAATCCCAAGGCCCTGAGAAGCCATGTGGCTTGGGCCCACCAGCACAGCCCGCTCTGCCAGAGTCCCTAGCAAGATGGTGGATGCCAGTAGCTTTGCGATCTGCTGTGTGTTCTGGAGTCTGCTTCAGTCCATCCTTGCAGGACAGAAGCAGAGAACGTATGAACATCGAGGCCAGTGTCCCAGTCAGAGCTGCTGCTCTGAAGTCCCAGCTGGCCAGGTTTGGTCACTAACTCATCCCATGAGGCCAGTGGAGGTGAAAAGTGGAAAAAAGTCGGTCCTGCCTTTCTGTCTGCACATTAGTCTGTCTTTCCGAACACCTGTCTCTTGGAGGGTTAAAAACACAGCAAGGGTCACAGGTCAGCTGTTGACCTTGGCCAGTCTGGGCAAGGTCACTCTGACTCTGTCACAGGTGTTTATTCCTTGTGCCCACTGCTCCTGGAAGCTGAAGTGGCTGCAGAGTAGAGTGACTCGGGAAGGGCAGCCACAGGGGGCAGAGCCCAGGTTTCCAACCTCTCCTTGCTATTTGCTCGCAGGAAGCCTGGCCAGGCCTGGGGAGGAAGGAGTCAGTGTTCTAAGCAGACCCACCTGCGCCCCCATCTGCAGGGCGTCCGTGCTCAGGGTTGCTGTGTTTCATCAACCCTGTCAGACCCAGGTCCTGTGTCCCTGTGTGAGTGCCGTCCCTTGCGCGGGTGAGTGGCATCTTCTGGATGTGTCCTGGAGTGAGTTCTTCCTTCATCTTCCCATCTTCTGCTCTCGGCCACCTGTGAAACAAGGGGCGGAGCCTCTGCCAATCTGTATCTAGTCTCCCACACTTGTATCAGGGGCTCTGTCATCATAGCTCAGCCTCCCCAAGACTCATTCTCCTTTTCAGCCCCGTGGCCTTTCCTGTGGCCTTTCCCGTGGTCTTTCATACTTTGCCCCACTGAACAAAATAGGAGGCAGGCACCTAATGCCAAGTCCTGGCGTTCAAATGAAGTGCCTGATGCTTTCTCCTGCTGGAGAAAGTTCTAGAAAAAAAAAAGGGGGAGAGAGAGAGAGAGAGAGAGAGAGAGAGAGAGAGAGAGAGAGAGAGAGACTCCAAGCGCAGAGCAGGCTGGCTCCTGAGATGGTAAGGCTTGGGAAATGTATGACAGTGAGGTGCTGCAAATCCAGGGTCCCCTCTACCTCTAGAAACAACAGCAAGGGACCACGGAATAACTCAGTGGGAAAAGGTGTTGGTCCCCAAGCCTGAAGACCTGGATTTGAGCCTGGGACCCATATCGTGGAAGGAGCAAACCAACTCCTAAAAGCTGTCTCTGGCCTCCAGACATCTCTGCACACCCCTCATCCCCATCCTGCACACAAATTAAATTAAAATGTAATTTAAAAAATCTTCTAGAGTTTAGACTCAATCTTTTTAGAAACAAGCAAACAGGAAGTGCTGAATACAGTCACTTCCTGTAGATGATGTGAGAGATGAATGCAGAGTGGAGGTGATCACAAGAGCGGGGTACAGCACAACTGGTACCCCACCTGCGGTTAGCAACAGAGGACCTTCCCAGGAAGAGCGAGTGCTGTGTCGGTCATCAACACAGCAGCATAGGTTAGACCTCAGAACAGAAAGGACCCTGGACTGGAATCGTATGTATGTGTGTGTACATCTCTGTGTGTGTGTGTGTGTGTGTGTGCACAAGTATGAGTGATGTGTGTGTGCATAAGAGTGCGTGTGTGTAGTTTATGCATGTGTGTATATGTGTATATCTGTGTGTATGCACACATGTGTGTGCACACCTGCATGTGTGCTCTGTGTGTGTACCCATGTGTGTATGTGTACACAGGAATGAGTGATGTGTGTCTGTGTACATATATGTGTGTGTAGTATATGTATGTATGTATGTATGACATATGTGGATATCTATGTGTGTGTGTGTGTGGTATTCTTGTATGCACAGCTGCAGAGGCCAGATATCAGCATCTGTTGTCCATCTCTAATGTTCTCTATCGCTGACTAAGACAGGGTCTTGCTGAGCACAGAGCCCGTCACTTCAGCTAGGCTCAGGAGCTCAGGGAGCCCCAGGGACCCATCTATAACCCACCCCTTGGGCTGGAGTAATAAATGTGCTGCTGGACTTTTGATATGGGTCCCGGGATCAAAACCCAGGGCCTCAAGCTTGCTCGCAAGTACTTCACCCACTGAGCTGTGTCTCGAACTCCTGAAATGTGGCCTTTACCCCCATTGCGGTTTCAGTCACCTGTCAATGCCTTGTCTGCACATAGGCAGTATTTCTCTGTGTGGAATGTGAAAATTAAGCCAGGTCGAAGGTCACAAGCAGCCCGTAAGCTGCTTGGCGCCCAGAGACCGATTCTGCCCTGATGGTGTCAATATATTTTAGTTGCATTGCTTTCAGTCAGATTCCTGGCAGTCCTGAGGCTCCTCGGTGTCTCGTGTCCAGTCAGGTTCTCCACAGCTTTCTGTCTCTGGGGGTCATTTGATTTTAGTTAATGTCATCTGGGAGCTGAGCTCCAGCAGGTCGGAGCTGTGGCTGGGTGACTCAGGGAGGGGACTGTGAGCTCCTGTCCTCACACACAAAGCGTTTCCAGGGAAGGAGGTGTCCTAGCTTCTCGTCTGTTGCTGTGGTAAGTACCCGGATGAAAAGCAATCTAAAGGACTCACGATTCCAGCTTGCTGCTCACCCATCACTGAGGGGACGTCAAGACAGGAACCTGAAGCACGTCATACCACACCCACAGTGGAGACCTGAGACGGACGAATGCACGCATGCTCACTTTGGTGCTCGGCTTGTCTTCTCCCCTTACACCATCCAGAATCGCTGCCTGAGAATGGTGATGCCCGCAGTGGACTGGGCCTCCCCACATCCACTGAGCAGCTGAGCCAGTCCTCCACAAACATGCCCACAGCGCAGCCTGAAGTAGATAATTTCTCACTGAGACTGGCTTCCCAAGTAACTCTAAGTTAAAACTGACTCAGTGGCACAGGAGAAATAGAAACCATGCAGTTCCCAGGGCCACACGGTGCTGGTGGATGGCATTTCTCCTGCCATTTAATATCTAGTGTCAGCTTTGGTACCTGTTCTAGTTAAGATTTCTATTGCTATTACAAAGCGCCCTGAGCTCAAGCAACTTGGGGAGGAAAGGGTTAATCCAGCTCACACTTCCATCTCACTGCTCATCCCTGAAGGAAGCCAGGACAGGAACTTAAGCAGGGCAGGAGCCTGGAGGCAGGAGCTGAAGCAGAGGCCATGGAGGGGTGATGCTTACTGGCTTGTTCCTCATGGCTTCTTCAGCCTGTTTTCTTATAGAATCCAGGACCACAGCCCAGGGATGGCCCCACCCACAGTGGGCTGGGTATCACCCATCAATCACTAATTAAGAAAATGCACAGGTTCACACCTAAGCACTGGAACAAGTTCTAGGAGACCTGTTGAAGAGAGAGAGGAAGGATTATAGGAGCCAGGGGGGACAAGGTCATGACAGGGGAACCCACAGAGACAACTGACCTGAACTTGTGGGAGTTCGCTGACTCTGAACAACAGCTAGGAAGCCTGCATTGGACCAACCTAGGCCCTCTGCATGTGGGTGATAGTTGTGTAGCTTGGTCTGTTTGTGGTACCCCTAGCAATGGGATCAGGTGGAAGTCACTCATAGCCAGGGGATACACCTTAGGGATCTCCATGTAGGTGATGGCTCCTGGGCTCCCTTGCCTAGAAGACAAGGAGGGAGGTCTTGGGTCAATATGGCAGCTCAGATTCCCAGAAGACCTCTGCTAGCCTGGGACACTCAAGGAGGCCATGCATGCCACTGGGTGTCTGCCTTAAGTCTTCTGCTCTGTTTCTGCCTCTCTCCTGCACCCCCCTTTCCCCAGATGCTGTGGGGGTGGAATAACAGTAGGCTCTGGATGGAAGACACCGTCCTCATTTCCAGGTAAGTTTCCATCTCTTTCTTCCCTCAGTTTGATGCTGTAATTGGGCCATTTTCCTGATTCCTTAACTCGACAGCTCAATTTCAGAGCCATTTTTCAGCATTGTCCGTCCTGAGCCTCCCCTCCTCCCATCCTGCACCTGCTCCTTGTGACATCACCACTTTGCTCAATGCAAATCAGAGTCATTTCGCCCGCAAACCCTTGTCTACAATTGATATCCTCGGTGGATTGTGATTTGAAGTATCTTTGACTCATTTTAAATCCTGTCGGCAAAAGCCTCCTCCCAATCTGGGATGAGAGGCCAAGCAGGAAGCCAAGACGAAATGATTACACAGCCTGGCTTTGTTCTTTGGATTTCCTATCTAATAAATAGTAGCAACTTGTCTCAAGGTGAGAGGAGGGAAATGAAATCTCTGAGGGAAGCAGAGAGATGCTCTGGGTTCCTCGATTTAGCTTCCTGCATATGCAGAGCACCCCCGCCCATGGGGTTCTGGTATCATCAGTACTAGGTTCAAATCCCAGCTCTTCTACTTCATGGCTGTGTTACCCTGCATATTGGCTTTATCTCTCTGAACCTTTCACCCTTCTTGTGTTTGCCACATGGTGGGGGAGGGATGTTAAAACACCAGTGGCCATCCATCTTCAGGGATGGTATTGGCCTGACCAGAGGTGCTGAGCATTCTGGGAAGGATTATCACTACAGTCCTCCAATGGCCAGTCTGAGGAGAGTAACTGCTGTATGAGCACAAACGGGAAGAACCAGTGAGGCTCCAACACTCACCTAATGTCACACAGCTAGTGTGCACTCTGCGGGAGCTTACCACACACACGCACACATGCACGCAGGCACATGCACACATGCGCACGCACACACACATATGCATGCATGCACGCACACACATGCACACATATACGCACATGCACGCACACACTCACACACGCATACACACACATGCACGCAGAGATACACACATGCACGCACATGCATACACACACATGCACATACACACCGTTCCTTTCCTTGTGTCTTTAGACAAGGCTAACACAGGCTGCCTGGGACGAGCACTCCTGCCCTGCCTCCAGAGCGCTGAGAGAGAAGGCATCCTGATGCCAATCTTCTTGGCGCATGAGGACCCAGGTAACTACATCACGCCTAAGTCACCCTTGGGGCTTTTACCTTCTGCTCATGTCCCCAGGACCAGCAGCACTGGGCTGAGAGCTCAGCTCACTGTGCACCCTCTCTCAGAGCTGAAGGCTGCCTCCATTAGCCGTGTGGTGTTCCTTGGCCAGGAGTTAGACACAAAGCCATGCCCTGGAGCAGACACAGAGGGGCCCTGAGCAGACGGATAGCTGGGGAGGGGGCTACAGCCTGGAGCCCCAGCAGAGGTCCAGAGCTACCAGACACGGGTACCAGAGCCTCTCCTCGCCTTTTGGGGTGACGGTTGAATCACAGAAGCCCTGTTTGGTTAGAGTTACGTCCAGATCCTCAGTGCAGCCTGAGCCTGTGTCTGATCCCAGCTCCCTACAAGAAGCCAAGGAGCTCACAGCCTGGCATGCCCAACCTCTCTTCCTCCTCACAGTGGGCTTCTAGGACTGGTTGTGTTCCTAATGACTGAGGGAGGCTGGCGGGGGTGGGGGTGGGGGTCAGTGGTAGTCACTTGCCTAGCATGGAAAAGTTCTTGAGTCCCACTCCCAGAATCCTTGTCTGCACACAAATGTACATACACAGACACCATGCTCACAAATACACAGACACATGCACACACACAGCATGTGTTCATACAGGCACATGCTCACACATGCTCACTCTCAGGCACATTCACACCCATACGCACGCACGGTTGACTGGAGGCTGCGAAGCATCTTATGCAGGTTCTATCTGTAGAACTGGCTGCATTAGACATTAAAATGAGAAACACGATTTTAAAGCGGGTGCTGGTTCCCTTGCAAATCTCAATAAAGCCAGTTTTTTATTATACAAAAGACACTGCAAAAAAAAGAAGCAAATTTTGGTGCACATGAGCAAGCTTGCAGTGCGTCCCTGCTGGTGTCTGGTGCACAAGCCAAGGGCCTAGATCCACCAGGCTCCAGCCTTCTGACTATGGTTTGTGTGAAACTCAAGGCTGTGAAGAAAATCAAGTTCCACCCAAATACATAGTCAGACGTGGAGATGCCAGGACCTTGAACTCTTGGGAGTTTATTTGTTGGTTTCTCTACTCAGCAAATGCTAATTCAGTATTTAAAACTTTGGCAGAGAAGCTGGGGATCGGTGGATTAATGCTCAGTGTCTCTTATCTGTGGTGACTGAGAACTCAGTCTTTATGACCTCACTGGTGGGGGACAACAAGGTCTGTATAACTTAACAATGATGACAATAATGATGGTGGTGATGATAACGGTGGGAGATGATTATGGTGGTGATAATGGTGATAATGGTAAAGACCGTGTTGATAATGGCAGTCATGATAACAGTGATGAAGGTGGTGGTGGTGGTGGTGAAGCTTGTGATGGTAATGATGCTGATCATGGTGATAATAGTGCTGCTGGTGGTGTAGTGAGAGTGATGGTAGTGACAGTGACTGTGATGATGATGTAGTAGTGATGGTCATGATTATGATGGTGATGATGATGGTGGTGGTAATGGTGATGTTTGTGGTGACAATGGTGATGATGTTGATGTTTGTGGTGATGGTGCTGGTGTTGATGGTGACATTTGTGGTGACAGTGATGATGTTGATGGTGGCGGTGATGGTGATGTTGATGGTGATGATGTTGGTGGCAGTGATGGTGATGTTGATGGTGATGATGTTGGTGGCAGTGATGGCGAATGTGGTTATGATGACAATGGTGGTAATGGTGATGTTTGTGGTGACAAAGGTGATGATGTTGATGGTGGTGGTGATGGTGATTGTGGTAATGATGACTATGCTGGTGATGGTGATTTGGTGATGTTGGTGGTGATGGCAGTGATGGTCATGACAATAATGCAGATGGTAATGACAGATATGTTCACCTAAGAATCATCTCCCAACACTGCATTCTGTCTTCACCACAACTCCACGGGGTAATGCTGCTTTTCTGTTTGTTTTACCGGCGGGAACAGAAGGTTTCATCGTTGGTCCGAGGTCAAACCCACAGCAGAGCTATGATTCAGATCCATGAAACTGGGCTCCAGACACTGTGCTCTCTGCCAGAAAGAACCATTTGCGCTCAGTCCCTGCTGCAGATAAGCCATTTCCAGAAAAGAAGAGCTTCAGCCAATGTGGCAAATCTCTGGAGCTTCCCTCGGCAAGTGAAAACGCTGAGTGCGCGCCGAGGAGGCGAGGCTGCGTTTATTCAATGTTGTGTTTGTTAAATATTTGATCTGGGAAAATTAAATGGCATCTTCTCTCCAGAGACTCGAGGCTGACGGGCCTGAGAAATAAAGCTGATGGAAATATCCCCAGTTGTAATTTCTTGAATGGATGCTGTTTACAGATCCCCACATCCGTTAGCCCTTTAACCAAGCTCCCATGTTCTCGTCAGTTCTCCTTCGATCTAGTTTCTGTTCCTGCAGCTTCAGCCTTGAGTCAGTTCTTAGCCGGAACCTCTGCTCCTGTCTTCCATTGTGGATGACACTGATGCTGCTTCTAGAACCTTCCTCCATAATGACAATGGCTGTGGACATGACTGAGCACAGCCATGTTTTGAACACTGCACATTCCTTTATTAACAACAGTTATTTGTGTATCTCAGGTATCATTTTCTTCTCTCCTCAGCTAACATCACAGATCTTTGTGATATTGCCCCATTTTATAGATGAGGGGGGAAACTTAAGGAAGTCTGCTCTTTACAGGGCTGTACCACCAAGAAGTGTGTGTGTGTGTGTGTGTGTATGAGCTGTATGCATATGTGTGAGTGTGTGAATGGGCACACACACATACATGTGTGTGCAAATGTGTGTACACATAAATAGGTATGCATGCGTGCATGTGTGTGTTTGTGTGTGGGCCCATACATGTGTGCATGTGAATGCGTGCATATATGAGTGTATGTGAGTGTCTGCACATGTGTGGGTGGGTTGTGAGTGTATGTGAGTATGTCTGTGTGTTTGTGTCATGCACACATACATGACGTGGGTGTCCCCTCTGTGTTCTGTGATTACCATTAATGAATAAAGAAACTGCCTTGGCCCATTGATAGGACAGAACTTGGGTAGGCAGGGAGGACACAACTGAATGCTGGGAGAAAGAAGGGCAGAGGCAATGAGAAGCCATGGACCTGCCTCTAGAGACAGACATGCTGAAACTTTGCTGTTAGGCCATGACCTCATGGTGATATACAGATATGAGTTAAACTAAGATGTAAGAGTTAGCCAGAAATACACTTAAGCTATTGGTCAAACAGTATTGCAAATAATATAGTTTCTGTGTGGTTATTTTGGTTCTGGGCAGCTGGGAACAAACGAGCAGCCTCCTCCTACTACAGATTGGAGCCCACCTAGCCAACTAAATCCATGTAAAACCTGAGAGGACTTAAAAAGAAATTTAGACAAAAAGAAATACAGAGTTTAACACAGCTTCTTGCTCTTTGCTGGTGGCATGCCACAGCTCCTGTAAGAGAGGCTTTCCTGACTCAGCAGCAGAAGCAGAAAAAAAGCCATGTGGTTTTAAAATGCAGCTTCCTGGGCCATGCTACCAGTGTGAACTCTGGCTCCGGAGCATTTGAATGGCATTTGTGTGCCCACTCAGGGTCTGGAGGGAAGTGACTGAGACCATGGTCACGGCTCAGCAGTCCCTGCCTGGGCAGGTGGCAGAATCAGGTCTACTAGGCGTGCACAAGCAGGAAAGCATGGTGGATTCCTGCTGCCATACACAGAGATATTTCTAGGCCACACAGTGTGTTGCACAGAAGATTTAGATATTATACAGATAAAAAGGGTTTATGTGCTGCACGCTCATTCTCAGGGCTGGACTACTGAGCACGGCTCCTGCCTGGCAGCCCCAGAGCTAACAGTGCTGGTGCTTCTACCATTTTAAAAGTGGAGAGAGGTAAAGCCAGCATCCAGAGCAGCTGCAACCAAGCTGCTTTCCATTTTTAAAGCTCTTCAAGATAGTAAAGAATTACAGATAATGCAATAAGGACAGATTCAGACATAAAAGACCTCTAAATGGGTCACAGTGTTGGATAAATGTACATAGGCTTGGGAGAGAGAAGAAAAAGAATATAGAGAGTTGGAAAAGAAATAAAAGGTTTTTTTCTAAAAAAAAGGTAAGGTTTTTAAAGAGACAGAGAGTCATAGATTAAAGGAGTAAGAATAATAAAATAAATATTAAAAATAACAGTGAAACAAGCCACATAAAGATGAAATACACACAGAGAGTCTGGATTATGTATATTATTGTGTCTTCTTTGAATTTTTTTTACTGCAAAGGAACTAATTACAGAGAGACATTTCATTGTATGAACTGCTAAGTTAAACCAACACAAAGGCATCTTGATTCCAAAATTTGAATCTAAGGATATGTTGTTTTGGAAAAGGGGTTCTTCTTTTGTTTCCACAGAGGATGAGAACCTGTGGATTGCTTCCAGACTGTATGTTATGATGGAATAAGACACCCCCCGAAAGGGCACAGTGAACACCCTCAAAAAAATTATTTCACCCAACTGCTGACTGAGATGAGCCTAACAAACAGGATACATACCATAAAAAGACCTAATTAAGAGTGCCCCCAATCAGCAGGAAGCAGTATGAAAAAAACTATGCCCATATTCCCAAATATTTTTTATAATTGCTTATTTACATTTAAAGGGGTATATGCTATAGAGATGGATTCTTTGCATTGGTATGGATCTTGCTTTATTGATACAAATTTAAGGTCAATTTTGTTATAATGTGTATGTGTATTTCTGATCTTGATTAAGGTATTCTGTTTGTACAACTCATTTAAAATGTAATATATAATTAAAAATATAGGTTAATAGAGAGTCATCTATAATAGTCAAGCTTGAAGTCATGTTAGGTTTGCTAGATATATAGAGATATCTTTCAGTTAGATAGCTATTCTTCAGATCTTTCAAAGACTAACAGAATGTGATATTTAAAATGTTTTAATAACTTAGGACTTTTCATGACATGAGACACCTATGCTCTTGGAAGCATCAATCTACTTGAGGAGGACTATGGGCATCAAAAAGTCTCTTTACAGAGTTGGTTAGCCATTTGGGCAAAAAACTGCTTTTGCCTGGACTGTTTAACTGGACATACAAAATCCACAGAGAAACCAGTGCTAAACTTGCCTAAAGGTGAGATGATCCTTCAGGGTTCCTGCTTCATGAAAGATTCTGTGAGACATTCTGGAATTTCCTGCTTCATGGAAAAGTCTTTTGCATACTATGAGCCTGTAGGCTGAAGATGGATGTCCCAACAGTACAGAAAAACTTTGGGTGACTGTCTAGCCACATTGATAAATATCTTGTTTATCACCATAAAACCTTCATCTGGCAATGGATGGAGATAGAGACATAGACCCACACTGGAGCACTGGACTGAGCTCCCAAGGTCCAAATGAGGAGCAGAAGGAGGGAGAACATGAGGAAGGAAGTCAAGACCGTGAGGGGTGCGTCCACGCACTGAGATGGTGGGACTGATCTAATGGGAGCTCACCAAGGCCAGTTGGACTGGAACTGATGGAGCATGTGATCAAACCGGACTCTCTGAATGTGGCTGATGGTGGAGGCTGACTGAGAAGCCAAAAACAATGGCACTGGGTTTTGATTCTACTTCATGGACGGGCTTTGTGGGAGCCTAGTGTGTTTGGATGCTCACCTTCCTGGGCCTGGGGGGACTGGGGAGGACCTTGGACTTCCCATAGGGTAGGGAACCCTGACTGCTCCTTGTACTGGAGAGGGAGGGGGAGTTGGGGGAGTAGAGGGAAGTGGGAGGAGGGGAGGGGGTGGAAGTTTTCAATAAAAAAAAAGAGGAGGTGATTTGGGAGTCCCCTCTGTGGGCTGTGATTACCATTAATTAATAAAGAAACTGCCTTGGCCTGTTAATAGGGCAGAACTTATGTAGGCAGGGAAGACAGAACCGAATGCTGGGAGAAAGAAGGGCAGAATCAAAGAGAAGCCATGGACCCACCACCAGAGACAAATGTACTGAAACTTTGCTGTTAGGCCACGATTTTGTGGTGATATACAGATTACTAGAAATGGGTTAAACTAAGATGTAAGAATTAGCCAATAAGAAGTTAGAGCTAATGGGCCAAGCAGTGATTTAATTAATACAGTTTCTGTGTGATTATTTCGGGTCTAAGCTAGCCAGGCAGCCAGGAAGAACAAACACCCCCCTCCCCTACACACACATGCTCCGTGTGCATGTGGAGGTGAGAGAAAAATGTTGGAAGTTGTGCCCCTGCCACCTTCCATCTTGACAGGGTCTCTCACCAGCCTGATATTTTGGCAATTGGCTACTGGCCAACTGAAGAGCTTTGGGAATTCACCCACCTCGGCATCATCCCCAAAGGGATTGGATTCACAGCACTGAAGTGATTTTTATGTGGATTCTGGAAGTCTGAACTGAAGTCCTCCAGCCCCAGATCTGGAATTTGAACACATAGCATGGAGCCCCAACTTATCCCCTCAACCACTGAGCAGCTCTAACACCCATGTATCCCATGACTGTCCTCCGTGGACTCTGGGTTCTTGCCTGTCACAAAACACTTGACTGTGGCACCCAAGCCCCTCAAAAGTAGCTTCCATGTGTCCTTGAGTCTGCTTCCCACTGCATTACACCACCATGGTTTCCACTCGGAAGCCCCCAGACCCTTCTGCTCATCTCCTGCCATAGCAAGTCACAGATACTGTTTCCTCCCTGACCACCTCTGCTCTCAGCACTCACTTTCCCATGCTTTCTTGAAGCAGTGCTGTCCCTTCCGATATCTCCATCCTTAGAGACCATCAGGACACTCTGAACCTGGATTTAACTCATTGACTTGTGTTGTTTGGGGACCCAGAAAAGTATATAGTTCAGGGGCTTGAGAGCCTATCCCTGATCCCCAACTGGTCATGCAGTTAGCTTTGAAGGTCAACTTGATACAGCCTGGAATCATCTGTAAAGTCTCAATGTGTGTGTGCGAGTGTGTGTGTGTGTGTGAGTGTGTGTTAAGAGTGTAAGAGTGTGAGTGTGTAAATGTGTATAAGTGTGTGTGAGAGAGTATGAACATGTGTGAGTGTGTAAGAGGGTGTATGAGTGTGTGAGTGAGTATGTGTGAATTGTGTTGAGAGTGTAAAAGTGTGTGTGCTGAGAGTATATGAGTGTGTGAAAGTGGATAAGTGTGTGTGAGAGAGAGTATGAACATGTGTGAGTGTATAAGAGGGTGTATGAGTGTGTTAGTGTATATGATTGTGTGAGTATGTGTGAGCAGGTATATGAATGTGTGAGTGTGTTTGAGAGAGTGTATGAGCCTGTATGAGTATGTGTGTGTGCTCATGCATGCGTATCCACAGTGCATGCCTACTGTGTGGGTGTCTACAGTGTGTTGGCCTATAAGGATTGCCTTAATTAAGTTAGCTGATGCCTGTGGGTGGCCCTATGCTCTGTTCCTGAACTGCAGACAAGCAGAGAGACAAAAGCATGCAGTTTGAATGCATTCATTTCTCTCGGCTGTAGACAGTGGACTTGGCATGACTAGCTGCTGCAAGCTCCTGCCGAGAAGAGCTGTAAGCCGGAATGAACCCTTTCTCCCCCTCAGTTGTTTTGGTCAGGGTGTTTGAGATAGTGACGCAAGCGGAATTAAGCCACATATTCCTGCAATCTCACCTCACACTTTCTGTACTTTTATGTCTCTGTCTGCAAAGTGGGCAAAGAACAAGGTGATCCCAGGCCACTCTGAGAGTGGGAGGGGGCTTTCTGGATTCCTGGGGAGGAGAGCCAGGCCGGTCTGTGTTCCAGGGCTCACTGCTCCAGCCCTCTTCCACAGGTGTGGACATCCACTGGCCAAGTTGCAGAATTCTCTCTAGATGCCCAAACACACAGAAAAACCCAAATGTGTGCAAGAGTGACCTAGTCAGGACATAGCAAAGTGTGTCTGAAACTATACTCCCAAATATGCCCAGTGACGGGGACTTCTTAGACCCCGCAGGGAAGTGTGGGGGTTGGACAGGCCACAGCCTTGGTCAGCTAATGTACAATCTACTTTGGAGACTGTGGAGAGGTGAGAGGCTCAAAGACAAAGCAATACTTTGGGAATGTCAGCAAGGTTTCAAGTTGGGAAGGGCAGAGCATGGGCCTTGATCCTTCACTTAAGGCATCTCTTGATGGCATCCTTGGCATGGGAACTGCAATGATCTCAACCACAGAAGGGATGGTAGGCCTAGGAAGAGAGCCTCCTGGGCCTAAGCCTGACCCTCTGTACCTGGTGTGACCCAGGTGCTAGCTGCCCTCACCTGGTGCTAGCTCCCCTCACCTGGTGCTAGCTCCCCTCACCTGGTGCTAGCTCCCCTCACCTGGTGCTAGCTCCCCACACCTGGTGCTAGCTCCCCTCACTTGGTGCTAGCTCCCCACACCTGGTGCTAGCTCCCCTCACTTGGTGCTAGCTCCCTATACCTTGAGTGAATTGCTCACACCTGGGGTGAGATCCTTGCATTTGGTGTGAGTGCCCCCAGCCGGCATGAGCTCCCCGTCTCTGGTATCCCCCAGCCTGATGAGAGCACCCCCACACTTGGTGAGTGCTCCACCAGCTGCTGTCCTCTCCTCATGCCTAGTGTGAATTTGTATGAATTCCCCTGTCACCTATGTGATCCACACTCCTGCCGTGAGTTCCTCAGATAATGTGAGCTCTCTGTGCCTGGTGTGAGTTCCCATCTTCCCTCTTTCCAAAGGTGGGCGAGTGCTCTCTACAGTTGGTAGAGGTTTCTGGGCCTTCCCTCCCCTCCACTGTGGGCAACCAGGGAAGGGCACACAGAGAGTCCTTTCTGTCGGCACGGGGGCCACAAGAGTATCCTGTGTTTGTCTTTCATCTGTTCTAGCCTCTGCTGACCACAGAGTCCCATCCTGAAGGAAACTTGGAGGAAACACATTGGACTGCCCCCATGGTTACCTCAAAGCTGACTGACATAATTAGTGACATGTTGCTTCTGAGTCATGGCAGATTGTGGTAGACCTTAGTAGTCAGAACTCTGTGTGTGTGTGTGCGCGCGCGCGCGCGCATGTGTTCAAGGCAAGGTCATAAAAGAGAAATGGCTTCCTCTCTTTCTGCTTCCATCCCCCTCCCTTCTCTCCATTTTGCTCCCCCCACACTCCATTCACCTTAGGAACCCATCTTATGTGCTATGAGGAAGGCTGCATCGTCCAAACTGTGAGACCACAGAGAGTGGCCACATGCTCACAGCTTCCAGCTGTGCTCTGTGTCACCCATCAGGAACATGCAAGCTGGGCCCTCAAGTCTTCTGGCCCAGGCCAAAGCCTTGGGCCTTAGTGACAAACCACTCCCACTGCGGCCCCCAGCCTCCGTGATTCCAAGTGGTCGCCTACCGCAGCCATGCTGACTTGTTAGGAAGTCACAGTGTGTGATGCAAGACCAGGGTGCAAAGCAGAAGCTCGAAGAATGGCAAAGAGCACCGGGATGAAGACACACAGCTCCTATTCATGCCTAAGTACAAGCTTTGGAGTCGGAACAATCGAGCGGGTGAGAGCAGAAAAGATAATCACCCTTCTGAGCGCGGCGAATATTCCATGTTTTCTCACAAAAATGTGAGGAGTGCAGAGGGGAGGGAGAGGAACTGGGACAAGAAGGGCTTACAAGAAGTTTGTAAGCGCTATGCAAATGTCAGCATGGAGCACCTTGGAGTTGGGGCTCAACTCGGACAGCAGAGCGCTTGCCTAGCATGTAGGAAGGAAGCATGCATGGTGTACACCTCTATAATCCTAGCACTCGGGAGATGGAGACAGGAGGGCCGGAAATTTAAGAACATCCTTGGCTACATAGCAAATTCAAGGCCAGCCTGGTCTACATGAGACTTGTTTGAAAACAAGTTAAAAAATGAAGACAGTGACCACTTTCAGAGATGCTGACGACTAAGGCTCCATCTCACAGAGGGTAAAACTGACTCTGTGACTTGAGCCTGCCTGCTCTGGGATGCTGGCTGCGGGAGGAAGCTAGAGCATCCTATGTGTGTGTGTGTGTGTGTGTGTGTGTTTGGGTGGGGGGGGGGCTCATCTCCATTGTCACCTGAGATCAACCCACACTCTTTAAGAGATAGAACAGTTACTTTTGACATGACATGACAACGGCAACCTAACTGGGGCGGGGTCATTCTGTTCAAAGTGTGAGAGTGCAGCCCAGGAGAGACCAGCTGCAGGAGGGTGCAGCCCAGGAGAGACCAGCTGCAGGAAGGTGCAGCCCAAGAGAGACCAGCTGCAGGAGGGTGCAGCCCAGGAGAGACCGGC
>NC_022010.1:2263984-2264259 GCF_000317375.1 Microtus ochrogaster | reverse complement strand
GCTGCAGGAGGGTGCAGCCCAGGAGAGACCAGCTGCAGGAGGGTGCAACCCAGGGAAAGATCGGCTGCAATAGGGTGAAGCCCTGGGAGAGACCGGCTGCAATAGGGTGAAGCCCTGGGAGAGACCAGCTGCAGGAGGGTGCAGCCCAGGGAGAGACCGGCTGCAGGAGGGTGCAGCCCAGGAGAGACCGGCTGCAGGAGGGTGCAGCCCAGGGAAAGATCGGCTGCAATAGGGTGAAGCCCTGGGAGAGACCAGCTGCAGGAGGGTGCAGCCCA
>NC_022010.1:2256862-2263884 GCF_000317375.1 Microtus ochrogaster | reverse complement strand
AGATCGGCTGCAATAGGGTGAAGCCCTGGGAGAGACCAGCTGCAGGAGGGTGCAGCCCAGGGAGAGACCGGCTGCAGGAGGGTGCAGCCCAGGGAGAGACCGGCTGCAGGAGAGGAACTAGAGGGAGAGACCTGATGCTCCACTGATTCCTTTTTATTCAGCCCAGGACCCATTCTGAGGACTGGTGCTGTCCACATTTAGGGGAGTCCTCTCTCAATTAACCTAGTCTAGATAACCTCTTGTGGGAACACTCAGGGACTTGTTTCCATGGTGATTCTAACTGTCATCAAGTTTACAAAAGATCAACCATCATCTGAAAGGAGCTGGTCCTGTTCCTACTTCACAGGTGATAAAAGGAAGTGTCATGAACAGTGACAACAGCCAGAGGTGGTGACTAACTCCTCAGCACAGCCACAAGCAGCTCGCTGCACCCCTCCCTCTTGGGCCTCATCATCATTCCAGCTTTCTTGTCCCATGAAGAGTGTCACTACAGGAACCCATCAGAGTGTGTGGAGACATGAAGCTGTCTGCCATCCAACCCTGTGCCACATGTGACCTATAGAAGCGTTACCTCATCTCTAGGTAACCTCTCAAGCTGCTGTGTTCTTGTCAGTAAAATGGGACTAAATGCCTGGTCTCCCCATATCCCCTGCTAACCTGTGACTCACCGTAAAAACCCCATTGGCTTTGAACTTGTGGCAATCCTCCTGCATCTGTCTCCTATGTGCTGGAGGTTGCATGTGTGCACTGTCTCACCCAACTACAATACCTTCTGGATGAACATAAAGCATAGAATTCCTGTGTACATTTATAGAAGCTCTCCCCTTTCGATAAGGACCCCAGTGTACCACATTATCACGCTGCCCAAGGCTGCCTCTTGACTAGTCACAGCCCCCAAATACGCCTGCATTCTGGGACACCAGCTCTGAAGCTCCAGTGCAAATATAGACTCAAGTGGCAGTCACCTTGTCCAACATCACAGGGCTAATAACTGGAGATACCAGACTCAAGTACAATCAGTTCACCTCTAGCCTTTGTGCCCGTGAACCCGCCATTAATAACCTGACTGTCCAAGAGATGGATGGGTGGGCATTTCCTGGCAGGAGGACACTCTGGTGACACACAGGCAGCCTGAGAATTCCGGGAGTGGTTTCTCCAGTAACTCCATTCAAGTTCAAGAACAGTTGTTTGCCAAGGTGATTAAAAACATAACCTGCACTATTAAAAACATAACCTGCACTATTAAATTCCACCTCCATTTTTTTGTATGCCACACACTTCCCTGTGCACAGAGTTGCCTGCCTCCCCTAATCATCTATGACATGTCAGCACAGCCCCCGGCCCCCTCCTCAGCTGCTACCCCATGGAGATGACTGGGGTTGGAGATGGTTTGTTTTAATGTCAAGACCGACATCTCTTATAATTACATACACACCCCCGTTTTCTGGAAATGCGTTGTTGGAATAAAAGGCTGAGTGGTGGAGCTGTCACCTCTTGTCAGCTGCAGACTGGAGTGTGTGCCGTGGGCACAGTGGCAGGATCGCCATTGTGGGAGTTCATTGTGAGCTCTTTCACAGGTGGCACGTGACAGTCACTGTGAGGTCTTCACTAGGGAAGACCCCTCCATCACAGCCCAGACCCCTACAACAAAGAGCAACCAGCACACCCACACTGCCTCTCCCTCACGCACACTCTGGTTCCACTGTGAAACAAGTGAGATTTGCATGTGCTAAGGGCACTGGTTCTCTACAGTTGGGGTCATTTATCGCTGTGCCTACTACAGTGGCAGGGAAGAGAAACCATTGCTGTAGCTGAGCATCTCTTGTACAGACTCCTCCTAGACCATTGGCATTGTCCAAATCTTCACACTTGATCAAACACCATCTCTAGACAATGCTACTGAAGAATAGAGAATACAACGATCAAGGTGACTCTGCTGATCTGGTTTCCAAACTGCTGCCACGAGGCTAGGAGTGCGGCTCAGCTGCTAGTGTCTGTCTAGCACACGGAAGCCCTGGGCTTCATGCCGCAGAACCATATGAGACAAGATATGGTGTGTACACCCGGGATCCCTGCACTTGGGTGGTGGAGACAAGGGATTGGGAGTTCAAGTTCTCACAGACCCAGCGAACTGTCTCCCCACCTCAGACATCACTCAAGCTCCCCAAGCCTATTTCAATAGGAAAATGGATGGACGCATTTGGGCTGGTGGTTAATTCATCCACCAAATATTCGGGGGCTCTAAGTGGTTTTGGGGTTTATAGGACTCTGTATGCCTTCTGTGCCAACCTAGTATTATTGATTTTTTTAAATTTATTTGCCAGTTTTCTCCAATAGGCAGAGAAAGTGTCAGAAAAGTGAAGATTTCTGAGCTACTTGCAAATGTATTACTGTGAGTCTGGTGAGGAGAATCTGTGGATTGTACGGCTGTCCATACCTGTGTCTTCCAGCTCAAACCACAACACCTGTGGGGGCATATTCTCAGAACACCCTCTCCCTTTATCTGCATATCTTTGATGATAAAGTTGAAATCACAAATTAACTGCAGAGATGAGTCAGCAACAGTACAGAGATTTAAAAGGAATATAGAGTCAACCGGAGGTGACCTGACCTCCCTCCACACACAGCAGCAGAGGACAACCAAGATGGCGGCCACACTACCAGTGGGCATGGGCATGGTGCAACTATGCCAAACAAAAGGGAGGATGCACATCCAGCCAGGCAGAGCACAGCTCACCTCACCAGCCAAACGGCTTACGGTTTAAAATATATGAGTTATTTATTTCTAGAATTTTCCATTTGCTATTATCACCTGCTTATAGTCGACCACAAGCAACAAAAATGGAGGAAAGCCAAGCTACAAGAAGAGAACACAGTAGACAGGAACTGACCTATGATGAGGAAACTGAAGAGTCCCAAAGCTGGAGATGGGGAATAGTTAACCTGCTCTGGGGTCAGAGGCAGTTTGGAGGCCGAGGTTCCTCCTTCACATGGGTCAGTCTCTTTTTCCCCCTTAGCACTGCTAATTAATTAGATAAGGCCACCACCCATGCTATGGGGTGACCTGCTTTATTCTGGTGTTAATTTGGAAATAATGCATTCACAGCAGTATTTAAGCATAAGCTCACCAGAGCCACACTATGGAAGAAGAAAATTAATAATCATAGGACAAAAGAGTGGGTAGGTGGCTGGAGGGGCTGAATGAATGGGAAGATAGATGGTTGAGTGTGTGGATGGATGGATGGATGGATGGATGGATGGATGGATGGATGATGGGTGGATGGGTGGATGGATGGTGGATGGGTGGATGGATGGTGGATGGGTAGGTGGGTGGATGGATGGGCAGACAGTTGTATCGATGGATGGATGGATGGATGGATGGATGGATGGATGGATGGATGGATGGATGGACAGACAGTTGTATCGATGGGTAGATGGATGGGTGGATGGATGGATGGACAGACAGACAGTTGTATCGATGGGTGGATGGTGTTAGATTGGTGGATGGGTGGGTAGATGGACGGGTGGATGGACGGAAAATGGGTGGATGATGCATGGATGGGAGGATTGAAGTTTGTAAATAACATTCTAAAGGAACAAGTGATTGGAAGGGAAGCATCCAAACCAGGAGTGGCAGGGCTGTCATCATGAGGTCTGCAGTACAGAGATCATCTGAATAACACACAGAAAATATGTCAGATGAGCAAAGGAGGATCGCTGAGCTTCATGAATAGAGAGGAAGCCAAGGTGGGTATGGAAAATGAGCAGGAGTCCCCCATTTTCTGAAGATATACCGATTCCTCCAGGGAGGGATGAGGGAGATGCTGGGACCCTACCCTGCCCTTTCCTACTTTACAGGCAAGGAAAGGAAAGCTAAGCAATATGAGGCAAGAGTGAAGGCCATTTACCCTAGGTCACCCAACAGTTTGTATAGTAAACTTAGTCAGTGGGAGCTGAGACCCAGATGTCGCCTTCCTCCCTGGGGACGATGGGTGAATGTTTGAAGTAGGGGATAATCTTATCCCTGAAGGGGCATTCAGTGATTTCAGAGATGTTTGGGACCTTAAGCAGAATGGACCCAATGGTATCTACTGGCGAGAATCCAAGAATGAGGTTACATTCCTGTCTGTGCACATGCCAGTCCAAAACACAAAAATGATGGCGGCCAAGCTGCTGCAAGTGAACCAGGCTTCAAGATGCAGCCATGGCCTTTGAATTTCAATCACAGCAAGCAAAGCTGCAGGCTGGGTTTGAGGTCAGAAAATGATGGATTCTCTCTACCCCTTATCAGCTGTGTGACCTTGGTCACTGGGACTCCCCTGTTTGGGCCCCAGCTTCTTCTCTATAAATTGGAGGCATCGGTGTCCCATCCATTAAAAGCTGAGAGTGAGCTTAGCTGGGTTGCCATAGCGATGCTCAGGCCTAAGCAAGCATCCATATCACATAAAGGGCATATTACAGCACAGGTCGCCAGGCCCCACCATCAGCACCAGATTTTGTAGATGGGTGGGTAGGACCTGAGAATTTTCATGTTTAATTTGCATCTCAACCAGGTGATAGGGCTAACACAAAGACCATGTTCCCAAAATGAATTCCTGTGAAGGTAGGGACAGTGTTCAGCATACAGTAAGAGCTCAATAAATGCCCACCTCCTTCCTTACCATCATCAGCATCACCACTGCAAGACACTTTGGGCTGAGACCTTGCTACTGAGGAAGTCTGCATGTTGCTACCCACAAAGGTGACAGGAGACAGGAAGGCCATGGAAGGCTCCAGAAGATGATACTAAAGGACCTATTTTAGAAGTACAGTGGTACTTCTGAAACCAATGGGTGAACAGAAGGGACCAGGAATGTACTTAGGGTTTCTATATTTGTGTTAAACACCATGATCAAAAGCAACACGGGAATGAAAGGGTTAACCTCATCTTACAGTTCCAAGCCCATCATTGGAGGAAGTCAGGACAGGAGCTCTTGCAGGGCAGGAACCTGGAGGCAGGAGCTGATGCAGAGGTCATAGGGAGTGCTGCTTACTGGTTTGCTCCTCATGGCTTGTTCAGCCTGCTTTCTTATAGAACCCAGGACTACCAGCCCAGGGGTGGCCCCGCCCACCATGGCCTGGGTCCTCCCCATCAATCACTAATCAAGAAAACCCTCCACAGACTTGCCTACAAGCCAATCTGGTGAGGGTATTCTCTTAATTATGGTTTCCTCTTCCCAAATAATTCTAATTTATATAAAGCTGACAAAAACCAATAAAACAAAAACAAAAAACTAAGACAGTGCTCAAATGTAACTTGGGAGATTCACAAATAGAAAAGTGAGGCCAGGGCCTTGTACATTGATAGGGTTCACTGCAAGGGCTTTGACATCTAGGAGAGCTAAATTTAATAGTTGGATTCTTCCTGGCTGTGTGGCCTTTGGAAAACCACTTGCCCTTTCTGTGCTTCTATTTCCTCTATGAACAGGGAGTGGTTAGAACCTTGGCTACCTCCCAGCACTGAAGTTGCAGACATCAGCATAGTTCCTGCAGACAACCACAGAAAGTGCTTCCCAGTGTTCCCTGCACAGTCAGAACCCAGGAAACAAGCTCTGTGATTCATCTCTTTGTTTGGTTACTTGTGACCAAATGCCCAACACGAAGGAGCTTACGGTGGAGAACTTGCTCTGGCTTTCAGCAGGTAGGGTGTCATTGTGATAGGGACAAGAAGCAGAGAGAGAGGAATGATGGTTGATCAGCCTAGGACTACAGCCCACAGAATGGTGCCACTCACATTCAGGGTGGGCAGACCTTTGTTCTTCAGTTAAACCTCTCCAGAAACCATCACAGACACAATCAGAGGTGTGTCTCCTAGGTGACTCTAAATCCAGTCAGTCCATTGTGAATGTCAGCATCACACCCTTCCTGCCTCCTCTGCTACTGAAGACAAAAACCATCAGACCCCCAGCACCCAGCCACAGCCAGCGGCTGCTCTCCGTCTCTGGACCTCTGCCCATTTCTGTTTTTCTCCTGAGTTGGTTTGTCTGCCCATGTCTCCTCCCGGAGGCCCCACTTCTCTGGATTTGGAAGATTTGGATTGTTACCTCCCAGAGCCAATAATACACCTCTGCTCTCTGCCGACAAGGTAAACATAATTAAAAAACGATTATGATCTGGAGCTGCAGCCATAGCAGCACTAGACATAATTACATAGCCAGTGTGGGTCTCCAGGCGCAGGGCCTCTCTAGATGGCATTTACCATCCTATGCATGCCCTGTGTATGCAGCACTGGACACACAGGCCCTGGACATGCCAGGCCCCGGTTTTGATGATTCCCCTGGATATGAACACATCTCCCGGGAGCTCTCAGTCTATTACAGGAGGGGCTGTCAGTCAAAGCAGGTTATCTAAGAGGATCAAAGATGGAAAGTAAGTGTGTGTGCAGTGATGTCAAGGTGGCAGGCACCAGGGAGATGTTAATTAAAGTCAGTGAGATATCCTTACCCTTCCATTAGAATGCCCAAGACAAGGCATCATAGTAGCACACCGCGTGGACATCTAAGGATGTGGGGAATGTGGGATGCTGTACATTGAGGGGAAGATGGGCCACTCTGCATTGGAGGGAAAGTGGCTGCTGTGCAGTGGGGGAAGTGGGCTGCTGTGCATTGGGGGGAGGCAAGCTGCTGTGCATGGGGAGGAAGGCGGGCTGCTGTGCATTGGGGGAAGGTGGCTACTGTGCATGGGGAGGAAGGCTGCTGTGCATTGGGGGAAGGAGGACTGCTGTGGGGAAGGTAGACTTCTTGCGCATTGGGGGGAAGGTGGACTGCTGTGTATTGGGGCAAGGTGGACTTCTTGTGCATTGGGGGAAGGAGGATGCTGTGCATTGGGGGAAGTGGGCTGCTGTGCATTGGGGGAAGGTGGGCTGCTGTGCATTGGGGGAAGGAGGACTGCTGTGCATTGGGGGAAGTGGGCTGCTGTGCATTGGGGGAAGGAGGATGCTGTGCATTGGGGGAAGGAGGATGCTGTGCATTGGGGGAAGTGGG
>NC_022010.1:2250905-2256707 GCF_000317375.1 Microtus ochrogaster | reverse complement strand
TTGGGGGAAGTGGGATGCTGTGCATTGGGGGAAGTGGGATGCTGTGCATTGGGGGAAGGCACCTGGGACAGGCACACCAGGAGGAATGTCTTCTGGTCCTCACAAAAACCAAACTATTGATCATGTGTGGTAGTACAGGCTCTTAATCCCAGATCTCTGAAGGCAGAGGCCAGAGAATCTCTGCAAATTCAAGGCCAGCTTGATCTATATAGAAAGCTCCAGAATAGTCAAGGTTACATAGAGAGACCAAGTCTCAAATAAACAAACAAATAAACATGGGGCTGGAGAGATGGCTCAGTGGGAAAACCCTGAGGAACAGAGCTCAGATCCCAGGACTCATGTAAATGCTGCTCAAAGGAGTGTGTATCTGTGACCCAGCATGGGGAAGGTGGCTCCCTGGCCAGCCAAGCTAGCCCAACTACTGAGTGAAAGTTCAGTGGGAAACTCTGCCTCAAAAAGAAGTTGGAGAGCAACTAAAAGAAGACATCAAACCTAGTACGCTGGCCTCTACATGCACATAGACGCACAAGCATATACACACACCACACAGACAGAAATGAAAAACATTTTTAAATAAATATGCAACAACACTATCCCTGCTGAACACTTTGTCATTTGTCTGGGGGCTGGAAACCTCATACTCACACACGCCTGTTCACAGATCTCTCAGACCGGACAGATATTGAAACAAGCATCGTGTCTTTAAACAGGTGAATGGCCGACCCACCAGGAATATTGCTCATTTAGGAAAATGAATGAAATATTGGTCCCATAACAATGTAGACGAGTCTGCAGAGAAACCCTGTCCAGGAAGGACAGGAAGCTGCAGGTCACAGACTGTAGAACTTTATTGTAATGATGTTAGGAATGAAGGGAAGGGGAGTGGGGGTCTTGAAGGGGGTGTGGTGGGAGGATGCAGGCATTGTAAGGCAAATGGCAAGGTTCCTCATATCTGAGCAACCCAAGCCACTGTCCCCACTGAGATCTAGTTTGTATTTTGTCAGGACACAATGAGGTGGGGTACTAGGTGTGGCTGCATCTTCCTTACAATTCTCACGGGTTCAAATTAGCTCAAAGTTAAAAATTCACACACAGGCCTGCAGAGACAGCTCAGCAATTCGGAGCACCGTCTGATTTTTCAGAGGACCCAGATTTGATTGCCAGCATCCACATGGCATCTCACAGCTGTCTGCAACTACAGATCTAGGGTAGCTGATGCCTTCTTCTGGCCTCCAAGGATACCAGGAATGCATGTTATGAGACACACATGCAGGCAGAATCCCCACACATGCAAAACAATGCATCCTTAATTCTGGCTATAAGCCAGAATTTTCGAGTGACTTGAAGCCAAAAAATATCTTATTCACTTTTTCCTAAAGCTGCATGATCCTTCCAGGTCTCCCAGCAAATGTGTGGTGGGAAACAGGGAAGCAGGGGACTTGAGTTCATTTGGACCTTTTTGTTGTTAGTTTGGTTTGGTTGCTTGTTCTACTGTTTTGTTTTTGTTTTGAGACAGGGTCTCACTATGTCAGCCTGGCTAGCCTTGAATTTGCCACCATGTAGACCAAGCCAGCCTTGAACTGGCAGAGATCTACCTGCCTCTGCCTCCCAAGTACTGAGATTAAGGGTGTATGCTACCCACACACTGCTTGAGTCAGCTTTGATTTCTATATTTTAGTAAGATCCACTAGATAGGTCTCTGTAAAGGGCTGGTAGGTGATGCTGACACAGCACGGGGAAACTGCAGTCCATCCACAAGTGAAAACCACAAGGTAGAAGAAACACAATACCCTGTTGTGCCCAAGCAGGCAGATCACACCACACATGCACACCACATACACACTCTCACATACACCACATCACACACACTCCACACAAACCACACACACACTACACATACACACACACAAATACCACACCACACACATACACCAGAGGAGCCCAGGCAGGAGCTGACCATCAAAGCCTTCGTATCCAGGACTGGAGAGATGTCAACAGCTCAATGGATCCCAGCACCCACATAAATGCCAGAAGAGTGTGGAAGACCACTTGTAACACAACACAGCCAAGACTGAATAGTGGATTCCTCTGAACAAGTAAATTCTTCTGGTAGGCACTTAACTAGACTGGCTGAACTGAGCTCAATGAGAGACCTGCTTCTTCCGTACAAAAGACAAAAGGAGATTGAGAAGACACCAATGCCAACACTGGGGCTCCACATGTGTGCACACACAAAAACAGGCACACCATACACACCACATACATCACACACACAGCACAACACAGCACACATGCACAAACATACACCACACACACGTACACATACACCATACATACCATACCACACATAAATCACACATACCACAATACACACATACACACACATACCGCACCCATACACCACACACCACATCACACACACTTACATGCATACCACATCACACTTACACACACACTACACCACCCACACACAGACACACAACATACACACACACTACACCACCCACACACAGACACACAACATACACACACACATACCACACGCACATACACCACACATACCACAATACACACATATACACACATACACCACACACCATACCACACACACACACACCACAAAATTTAGGCACAAAGACAATCACCAGGGTTTCATTTATAACAATGAAACTTGGGCAGAGAACTTTTATTGGAAAAATGACTAAAAAGTAATATACAGCCATAAAATGAAATAAAAATCGAATATCCCACCACACAGGAGGAGTCCCATGACACACCATACAACCTGACGAGGGAGGGAGCACCGATGCTTGTGCCAGTGCCACCAGCGTGGAGACAGTGAAGATCAGGCTGCAGCCGGCGGCAGCGGTGTTTGTCTTGGGTGACATTTTTTTTAATTTATTTATTTAATTAAGGATTTCTGCCTCCTCCCCGCCACCACCTCCCATTTCCCTCCCCCTCCCCCGATCAAGTCCCTCTCCCTCACCAGCTTGAAGAGCAATCAGGGTTCCCTGGTGACATTTGTTTGCATGTGTTTGTTTCTCAGGCTCTTCTGTGCTTTTCAGGTAAGCCTCAAGGAAAACGTGAGTGCTGGGCAGTGGAGTGTGGCGTTCAGCCAAAAATGAAGGTCAGTGTGAAATAGCCGAGCCAGCGGGGAATAAGGGCGGGGAGACCTCCTCAGCCGTACGGGGAGCTGCTGTGCGCATGTGGAGGCCAGAGGCTGATGTCCGTCCTCCTAAGAATAAGCTTTATGAGCCTCGTTTCACAGGGTAAATAACTGAGCTCAGATACAATGAGTGGCTTCCACAAGGTCACACAGCCGACCAGGGGCAGGATTTGGAACTCAGGCCCTTTGCCTGTGAACCAAGGGATCTTTTCCCAGAGTGAAAGTCTCATCATGTTCCTGTGGGTGGAGGAGAGCTAAAGCTGCAGCTGAAGTTTCAGTGGACAGAGACTGTCCCTGTACCTCATGACAGTCTTGAGCCTGGAGAAGCCCCGTTTCCCAGGGAAGTCATTTGCCTAAGATGCTCTAGCTGGGGAACCAGCGTGCAGGTTATCCCGAGGTCTAAATGTCTTCTGGCACCCTTGCGGTAGCTGGAGCAGTCCCCAAAGGCTGAGAGGGGAGGCTGAGCCCGGGCCAGGGGGACTTGCAGTCCTAGCAATTGCCAGACCAATTTGTGCTTACCCTGCACAACCCTGTGCCTGCCGAGACCTGTCACCCGGCCTGCAAGCATTTCTGTGTAGATCTTTAATAATCTCAGTCTTAGACATCTTCAGGGTTCTCATTTATCTTGCAGCAAGCAGCACAGAGAAGAAACAGGAGAAACCTCCTAGTCAAGCTAGGTTCTTCTGGAAGTCTTGCCTCTTCCCTCCACAGCAAGCAGAGCCACGGCTGATCAAGAGTTTGTTTGTAGGGTCTGACACGGGGGTGTGGGAAGTTCACCTGTCTCTCAGTCTCTCCTCGGAAGGATCCAGGTACCCAACACCCCTCCAGCATCTGCCGCATGTCAGGAAGGGTGCCAAGCTCAAGGTGACAGCTGCGAAGATGTGAGCCATCCCACGGGGATCCCCGTTTAGGGTGTGAGGCATGGTGGCAGTGAGACAGCGCTGCAGAGGGCCAGAGGTGAGATGTCCTCCTCTCCTTCACTCAGTCCCTCACCCAGAGTCCCCAACCCCGGGACTGAAGCTGTGGCAGGTCATGTTCTCGGGGACAGAGAGGAAGGGAGACTGATGTGGTCCCGAGCCAGTCCCCGAGACCCTCTCAGCCTAGCACTAAGATGGCCCTTCAGCCAGGCAGTGCTGCTGCACGCCTTTAACCCCAGCACTCAGGAGGCAGAGGCAGGCGGATCTCTGTGATTTCGAGACCAGCCTGGTCTACAAGAGCTAGTTCCAGGACAGGCTCCAAAACCACAGAGAAACCCTGTCTCAAAAAAACAAACAAACAAAAAGATGGTCATTTGTCTTTGTTCCCTATCTGGCCACAACAACCAGGCTTTGACCTTTGACCCTAACTAATCACTATGCATGGGCCACCAGGGAGAGGCAAGAGCTTGCAGAATGTGGCTCTCTAAGCTGAGCCATCCCTGCAGGGCTGGCATTCCAGCTCTTTCCACCAGCTGCTCCTGTAGAGAGAGCCTGACTGTGTGTCCACACCCATCGCAGGCTGGAGACAAGACTCACAGGGCTTTGCTCCAGTCTGTGGACCATGTAGTGTGAGTGTCTAGCAAGGTGAGAATATATGTGTACCTTTGTTCCAAGAGTCACGGATGGCTTCCAGAACATAAAAAAATAATGCTGCCTCCACAGAGAGTTCAGCTTTTACCCGTGTCCCTTCAAATAAGCCCTCACCGGCCCTGAGAAAGACTGCTGTTAATATCTCTGCCACAAGCAAGGAGAGGCCCCAGCCTCAGAGAGGGTGGCACATTTCCCTAAGGCCACACACAGAAAACTGCCAGGCCAGGACTCGAACCCTGCCCATAGCAAGCACAAAGTCATTTCAGAAGCACCTTGTAGGGCCTGCATCCTACCATTGTCAGCGTCTTAGGGCTCGGCCATTTCTCCTTCATGAAGCTGCCTGGAAACACTTTTTCTCACTAGGAAGAACTTTCTCCATTGTAAAAACACTCCCTGGCTGTGGCTTTGAATCCCCTCATACCTTCAAGAAGATGCATATATGGGGGGAAGAACACCGATCAGCCATCAGGGGGGACAGAGCTCAGCAGGTGCCTGGAATGCTGACAGCCCCTCAAGACCTTGGGGAGCTGGGAACCGAGGCCTGCTCTGCTGGCCTGGTCCAGCCCCATAGGAGGGTGGCTGCCCTGTGTGCTGGGCTCCGGAAGACTAAGTTCAGAAGCTTACACTTACACAGCCCCTGCCATGCCAGCCTGAAGACCCAAGTGTGGATCCATCCCTGGATCCACACTGATCCCAGCATGCCACACGGGGGAGATGACAGTGGAAACAGAAGAATCTTCCAGGCTCATGTAGCATTGAAAAGACCCTGTCTCACACAGGTGGGAAGGAGAAGGCCCAAAACCAAAGCTGCCTTCTGACTTCTAGAGGCCTGTCTGTCATGGCCCATCCCCCAACCCCACACATGTTCACACAGATACATCAACACAGACACAACAGAAACACACACATTGACAGGTATGCACACATACATAGACACACATACAGATATACATAGGCACACACAGAGATACACAGAGACACATACACATAGATACACATATATATGCACATACAGAGACACACTATACAGAGAGATACATACATATATACAGACACACATAAACATGC
>NC_022010.1:2248827-2250650 GCF_000317375.1 Microtus ochrogaster | reverse complement strand
ACACATAAACAGATATACACAAATACATAAACACACATAGACACATACAGATACACAAATATGTACACATACACAGAAATACACATAGACATAAACCCAGATATAGACATGCACACACACATAGATACATAGAGACACATACACATAGATGTACATTTATGCAGACACACATAAACACACAGACAAACACACACACACAGAAACACTCACTCACAGAGATACACATATGCACACACACATACGATACACACATGCATATGCACACTTATAAGTGAATTTCTGTTGGAAACGCATGCACATTGCTTCACACTGCAAAGATTCGTAAAGACAAAAGGAAACGGGGCAATGTGGTTCGCACCAGAAACAGCTGTACACACCAGAGAAGAGCTCACCCACAGCTCTGTGGGATGAATGTTTGGTTAAGTTTCCTCCAGTCTATGGGACATCCCTCCCCCACGTGAGCGCAACCTCTCAGGCACCCAGCTGGTGTAAGTGTGTCCAAGTTGACACGCACAGTTTGTAATCTCACTTTTGATGGTAACGTAATATTCCATTAACTGGACCCAGACAGTTAGAACACCCTTCATTCTTAACCTCTTACAGATGACAGGCTGGGAAACTGTTTCTATCCATAAAGTTCTTATTTCCTACTTAGGATTATTTTGTGAAGGAGGACTCTCAGTAGTACAGTTATTGCCACTAAAGTCATAAACAATTTTCAGAACATTGGTGTCTCTCCGCCCTTGCCGCTTAACAGGCATTTGTATCCAGACATGTAGCCTCCGGCAGCGGCAGCAGCAGCGAGCAGCCCAGTAATGTATTTCTCCCTTGATTTTGTTTCCTTACACAAGTCAGCCTCGTGCGTCATGAAGCAACAGCACAGGGTTTTAATAAACCCGAGCAGAGGCTCCTCCCTCAGGGTCACGCCATCCATCTCCCTGGCTCCTGACAACGGGACAATGATGTCCACTCAGTTCTTGCAGGCTCTTGCCTCCAATCTCCATCCAGGCCGGTTACTATAGCAGCCCAGGAAAACCAGCTCCAGCGGCTCTGTATTCTAAGGCAAGAATAGGTTGCTTCAGGCACCTTCCTCCTCCACACAGCTCAGCTTTAGAATTTTTCCAGCAATGATCTCCAGTGTGGAGGTCCCTTTAGGACATTCTGCTGCCTTGCAGAATTGACCATAGCGGCTACAGGGCATATGTGGAGCAGCTCAAAGCTCCCAGGTAGCCGGTATGCACCGTACCCCACAGGCACATCTGCAGAGCTGGGGGTGCTCATCCCCATCTCCTTCTTTGCTTCCCTGTTTCCAGTGCTTTTGTTTTGCTAATTAATGCTCCATAACAACTAAATAGATCCTTCTTGTCCTGCCGTCCCTTGGCCTGATCGTGTGTCCTGTGTCCCTGTGACTCGGTCCCAGAGGGATACGTGTCCACCTGTACCGTCTGTCTTTCTTCGGCTAGCCAGTTTTACTTGCTTTAAACCCCACAGGCCACACAGCTTACAGTCTCTCCCTTTTGAGCCCAATACTTGCTATTTTCTGCTCTTCTCTTTTCTTCTGTGGTGCTGGAGATGGAACCCACCGACCTTTCAAATCCTACAATCTCCTCACCCCTTTCCTTCTTTTCTATATATATATTTTTAATTTGAGACAGGGTTTTATTAGGTTGCTTGGGCTGACTTTGAAATCACTCTGTATCCCGGGCTAGCTTTATATATTTCTACCTTAGCCTCCTGCATACTGGGGTAACAGCTACATGTCACCACACCCAGATCCTCCTGCCTCAGCCTCCTGTAAACTAGGGTGACAGGCACATGTCACC
>NC_022010.1:2238870-2248727 GCF_000317375.1 Microtus ochrogaster | reverse complement strand
CACACCCAGATCCTCCTGCCTCAGCCTCCTGCATACTGGGGTGACAGGCACATGTCACCACACCCAGATCCTCCTGCCTCAGCCTCCTGCATACTAGGGTGACAGGCACATCTCACCACACCCAGATCCTCCTGCCTCAGCCTCCTGCATACTGGAGTGACAGGCACATGTCTTACAATTTTCCCTGTCTCTCCAAGACTGTAGGATTCACAAGGGTGGGAGCCTCTGGCTCTGATTGCTAATGAGGTACAGGTCCCAGGAGGACAGAGATACTCAGCAAACAGAGATAGACAGAGGGGGGGGGGGGGGGGGGGTGAGTGGGTTTGGCTGCTATTTGGAATCATTCTGACTGACCCTAGCTGTGACTCAGCTTGGGGCCCTTGTTGGCCTCTATTCCAGAGTCTCTCCTGCAGGGCTGCTACCCAAGTGGCAGAAACACCGCCACAGGGTTAGTTTTGTGTTCATTTTATATTCTTGCTAGAGCCATTTCTGGCTTAATTTGATCTCCTTGATGGAGAATCCCATGGAAAATTACCCAGTTCTATTCTAGGACTCAGGGCCAGATGCCCAGGCTAACTTAGCTTCTGTTAAACGGTCTGCTTGTGCAAGCCTCCCCTGCAGCTGCAGAAAGAGATACCAGGATGTGGTTTTCACTTTAGAAACCCCTTGGTCTATGTGATCTAGGCTACAGCTGGTCCCCGAATACCAGAGTGTAGTCCCAGCTGGCTGGAATAAAGACTTAGAATTGGTTATATACTGTGTCTGAGTGGTCTTCTCTGGTGGGCTCTCCTTAAGAGTTACACTGATCGCTGCATCTCACCCCCTGGGCTTAAAGGCTAAAGTCCTGTCCTATTTTATGTTTTGTGGAAAGCTGCAGTCTTTACACACACATTCTCTCTCTCTCTCTCTCCCCCTCTCCCTTCTCCCTTCCCTCCCTCTATCCCCCTTTCCCTCCTTTTTCTTTCCCCCTCTCCTTCCCCCTTCTCCTACAAGCTGGTTCCATCTTCAGCAAAAGTGGTGAACTGTGGAATCCTCAAGAGATGGCCCAGAGCTAGAGCCCTGCAGGAGAGCAGGCTACAAAGCTGCTGCCACCATGGAGGCACTGTCTGGCTGGGTATGTGCTGCAGTCCAGAGGGAGACAGTGGTGACAAGCCTGACTGAGACACACAGGCCCCTAGGCCAGATGTCAGCTCCATGATGCTGAGGAGTGATGAGGGGAATCTGTTCTGATGGTCCTTCCAAGTGGAGACTGCCTTGCATCTGCTGTGACAGAACTGCCCAGAGAGAGAAGAGCTGTCCTGAGACAGAGAGGACAATGAGAGAGCAATCCTGGCTGTCCTCCTGCAGGAGAGAGGTTCATGGCAACCCTCGCCATGGCCAATGCCAGTGGTCAAGGAGGAAGGAAGCTACCTGTGAGGAAAGCCCTGAGGCCCAGCCCCAGGTAGCTGGGGGTGCAGCTTGCTTCTCATGACTCCCACCCTGGCAGCTCAGGGGAGGAGGGGCAGAACCTATCTGTCTGTCTGTCTGTCTGTCTGACCACTTGGCAGTGGCCTCGTTCTCTTAGATATCTCCATTCTCCAAAGGCCCCAGCACGGGACTTTGTAAGATGCCCAAGAGCAGAGGCTGTGTCTGTCTTAAAACACTGTGTCCCAAGTCTGAGTCTGGCCTGAAACATGTGAGCTACCGGTAGGCATGGGAGGAGGGAAAAGTGAGCTGGACTGTCCAGCACACTGTGAGTGCTCAGGGGCCACCTGCCAAGTATAGATGAACAGCCAGTGTCATTTGCAATGGTAGCTTCTGGGTCTGCTATAAACACAGGGCAGGGGCTGAAACCTAATGAATGAGTGAATGAATGAATGAATGACTACCCTGGAATGCACAGACGAAGAAACCTCTCTCTTCTATTCACCATTGAGTCATGACTACCCCAGGGCCTAGTGGAGGGGGAAATGGACATTTGGTAAACAACATTTTGATGCAGAGATTCTGCAGGCTGCATATGAGGGGCAATCTGGAGAGATGGCTCAGTGGGTAAAATGCTTGCCTGAGTTGGATTCCCAGAACCTGCCTTTGAACATCCAGGCATAGTGACATGTTTGTTATCCCAGATCTGAAAAGGTAGAGATAGGAGAATCCCTGAGGATTAGTCTCAGCTAAGTAAGAAAAGGGGGCCGTGGTACTAGGGACCAGCACCAGAAGTCACCCTCTCAATTCCATACAAATATGCACACACATGCATACCCACCACACATACACATTCACATATACATATACCAACACATACATGCATACACATATGCACCAGCACACACATCCATATGTACCAGCACATATGTGCATATACACCAGCATACACATGCACACATGTGAACACAAACCTATGAGCATCCATTATGCACACATACATGTACACATACAAAAAAAGCACACATTCTTTCATCAACCTCCAAACTAGGGTATGAGAAGCTTACAAAATAATTAACTGTTGATGCTAAAAGTTCAAGATGAGAGATTTTTTTTACTCTTTTAATTTGATCCAGGCATTTGAGGGCAGTCTTTTGAGCAGGACTGGGGGCCCCTTCCTGTCCTATCCACCCAGATGCCTTGCTTCATTCCCAGAAGTGAAGTTCAGGTACATAGGTGTTGGCCAAGTCATCAGGAGCTGTGGAGACAGGAAGCTATGGACACCGGGGTCACTGCCCTCTGCCTTGTCTCTGTGAGGAGCCAGCACGTGTAATGAACTCCACACTGGCACACACCTGTGTCCCCACACCCTACCACCCACTCTGACATGCACAGAGTGGGGGTGGAAAAGGGGGTGGGGAATGAGTGCAGCTGGATACGAGGGCTCACTTCCGATCCTCTGCACACAGTAGGGAAACTGTGGTTGGCAACCACTCATTGAATAATCCCAATACAAAGGACTATAAGAGTTTCCAACATAAAGAAAGGATCGGGCTGGGGACACTGGCAGCCCAGTCATCTGTCCTGACATATCATTTCGGTGTGCTTGGATGGCATCCATCAACCTACAGTTTCCATGAAAAGTAAGAAAGAAAAGAAGGAAGGAAGGGAGGAGGAGGGAGGGAGATAGAATGAAAAGGGAGGAGAGGAGGAGGGAAAGAGAGAAGAGGGAGAGAGGGGGACAAAAAGAGAGAAAGAAAACTGAAAAGAAGAGGGAGAACTAGGGAAGAGGGAATGGAGTGGGAGGGGGAGAGGGAGGGAAGGAGACATGAGCAGACAGAGGAATCCACGCTCAAGGGAATGAACAGGGAATTGGCACCAGGAGTCTGGAAGAGTGTGGAGTGTTCTCATAATGTGGAGGGTGCTGTGGCAGCCTACGGGCAGAGAGCCCCTTGAAAGGGACTCCCAGACTCCAGACCTCAGCAACTCTGAGATTACTAGCCTGTGTTTTCCTGTCCTCATGGTTATAAACATTTTGGATTGTGTCTTCTACCTTGTCTTGAAGGCACCCATTGTGTCATAATATATTTATCTTAAACACCATGCCTGTGCGCAGCCCCGGGGCCCTGCATTGCTCACCTTCTCAGCAGTGGGAAGAGCGCTACCTGATCACCCTGGGGAAGGAGGAAGAAAAGGACTCCAGAATCAAAGCATCACCATTGAATTCTTTGGGAGGCTTTTGTGTGTTTGCAACAGAATCTATGGCACTGAAAACCTTGTGCTTCAACAGAAAATGTCAAATGTTTGAACAACAAAGGAAAAAAATCTTATTTTTGGCTTCAAATACCAAGAACTGGAGCATAAGCAAGAGTGCAGAGGGAAGGAGGGAGCCCTGGTTCCAGTTTCCTAAGCTGGCAAGCTGATGGAGTCTGCAGGGGCCCTGGAAGGACGCCAGCTCCAGCCTGCAACAGGAAGACAGGTGTCTTCAGCTAGAAGGATGCCAGGGCCCCTGTGCCAGGCCACAGGCATGTTTGTAAGGTTGACACCCCAGAAGACTCGCAGGTTGTGTGGTACCCTGTATCTTAAGGAGAGTGGATTCCTGAGGACATCAATGATTGTGAGGCACTTCCCATGAGGCCTCTCGGTCACAGCAGAACCTCTGCAGGTGTCCAGTGTGCTTTGGAAAGCAGCCAGGTAGCCAAGTCCTGAGACCTAGCAGGAAGCCTACAGAGGCCACAAGCCCAGACACCCTCCTAGAGCTCCGATGTCACAGTAGGTAACGGAAGAGCAGAAGAAAGGCGGACCTGAAATGCCCACGTCCTGTGCTTCCAATATTTCAGTCAACCACAGATTTTTCAAGCTGTGGGGATCTGGACTTGACCACCCCATGACCTCACAGCTTACTCATTTTGTGTAAGTCCTCTCTGTGACACTCATACAATGCTGAGTGCCGGGTTCTCTGGCAGAAAGAGCCAAAGCCGGGGCAGAGCCTGACCCGCCAGATTCTCCCTGGGACTGAATGGGATGGTGAATGTCGTGACTCAGCAGCCCTCCCCGACTGAGTCAGGAGTCTGTCAAAGCAGGATCTCGTTCAATGGTATCAAGCAGAGACTTATAGGGTTGTGATGGGGGTGGAGAAGCTTGGGATGGGTTAAGGCAGAGTAAGGAACAAGGGCCAATAATATTCCGCCATGCCAGGGGTGGCTGGGCAGAGGCAGACCTAGTTCTGGTAGCAAGAGACAGGTCTTCAAACTCGAACCAGGCTCAAGAAGTTACACTAGGCCTCACCAAACTCAAGTTAGGTTTAGGAAGTTACACTGGGCTTCATGCCCAGGCCTCATGAGGCCCAACAGATGAGGACGCTTGGTGACACACTTTGTATCTCTGTCATTGAGTAATGTATGTCTATGCCACTCAAAACCCAAGAGGTACCCATTATGTTGGCTCGGCAAGATCAATCCCTCCAGCCACAGTGGGTGGTAAAGAATCCCTCAATCACGTTGAGCTTATTTCAAAGAGACAAAATGGATCCTGAAGTCTGGAGCAGGGTAACTGGCCTATGGGCTGAGGCTGAAGCTTGAGTCTGCTGGGGTCACCAGAGGAATGGTCTTGGCATCCTTCCATCAGCAGATCCCATAGGGTGGACACAGACACCACCAGGACAGTCCTGCATTGTCCATCTGAAAACCTGACCTCCTGGACCCACACACCTAGTGCTCCAGGTGAAGCAACTGGAGCTTTGAGCTGTGCGTAGGTGAGGTTCTTTCTCTGTTCCTTTGTCTGTGTGTGTGCACATGTGTGAAAGTGTGAATGATTGTGTATGTATGCATGTATATGATTATGTGTATGTCTGTGTGACTATGTGTGCGTATATGTGTATGTATATGTCTGTATTTGTGTATATATGTATGTGTGAGTATTGTGTGAGTATGTCTATATGAGTGTGAGTGTATGTGTGTGCAGGTATGTGTGTGTATCTGTGTGTATATGCTTGTATGAGTGTGAGTGTAAATGTGTGTGTGTGAGTGTGTTTCTGTGTATGTGTGAGTGTGTGTATATGAGTGTGTATCTCATGTATGCTTGTATGAGTGTGAGTATATATGTGTGAATATGTGGGTGGGATAGGCACTTATATAATTTATTCCTCAGGCATGACATCATTATTTACTTCTCGGGTATGACATCATTTATTCTCCAGGTGTCTTACAGGGTTTTGCAAACTTGTTTGATTGGGTGGGTGCCAAAATGTACCAAGTCACATGGCTAACACAGACAAGAATTATGGGTTAATTTAAGATGTAAGGTTAGTTAATAAGAAAGCCTGAGCTAATAGGCCAACGAGTTTATAATTAATGTAGGCCTCTGTGTGTTTCTTTGAGACTGAATGGCTGTGGGACCAGGCGGGACAGAAATCGTTGTCAACAGATGGGTGTTTGTTTGTTGAGACCAAATCTTACTTTCTAACCCAGGCTGGACACAAACCCGCAAAGATTCTCTCATTTCTGCTTTTTGAGTGCTGAGATTTAAGATGTACACACCATGCTTCTGTCCACTTTATTTGGTTGAGACAGGGACTTTGCTGGTCCAGACAATTAGGTGAGTCTGACTAGGCAGCCATCCTCCTGTCCCCACCGCCCAGCCCCGGGGTCACCAGTGCATGCTACCACACCCATCTTCCTGACACCAGTTATGGGGATTGAACTCAGGTCCTCGTGCTTGCACAAGTACTATTCTGACCAAGCTGTCTCCCAAGCCCACATTTTAGGTTTTCTTAGTGAATGTTTGGTTCCCAAGAGGAAGGGAGAAGAAACAAAAAGGCATCAAAGGAGAGATTTAAGAAGAGACCCAAGAGTCCAGCCTCAGATGTTGGCATGATTCATAGGCAGTCTTTTCAACCCAAGTTTCAGTCTGCCCGGTTGCACAATGGCCTTCAGAGTGGGTACCCCTGGGCTGCTGGCAGCAGAAGTCTGGCTGCACGCATGGATGCACATTAGGAGCAGGTGTGGCAATGGCAGCTCTCCTGCCAGCTGCACTCTGGCCTGGCACCGGGCCCAGGCAGGCAAGGCTCCCTCTGCTAAAGGAAATAGAGTTTAACTCGGTGCTCATGAGCACTTCTCTCTGGCTGGCCAGGCCTCCCTTCATTGGGGTTGGCACAGCATCTTGGCTGGTAGCTCAGGGCTGGAGGGAAACAACTCTACCAGGCCTAGGGCAAAGACGCCGAGTTAAACATCTCTGCAGTGAGCAATGGATCCTGTCCAGGCGGGGAGAACCAGAGACAATGAATCCAGACACGGTGGTCAGAAGAGAAGCGCCAGCAAGGGAAGAGCGCCAGCAAGGGAAGAGCTCCGTAGCCCCTGGGGCCCTTGATTCAGCAGTCAGCGAGCTCTGAGAAGACAGCTTACCTAGGACTTCAGAGCAAAGAGAGGCAGGCCGGATTAAATCCAGGCACTTCACACTCCTCAGCTAACCTGATTCCTCTGAGAAGTCTAGAGAAAACATTGTCTGGAAGAGTAAAACAAAATTCAAACTCGTGCCCACCGGGCACGAACTGTGACGGAACCACACATCACTGTTTTTCACATGGCTTTATTGCCCACAGCCCAAATTCTGTTTGTTTGCTTGCTCAGGATAGACCCTTGCCAAGTCACCCAGATTGGCCTCAACTCCTGATCCCCAGTCTCTGTCTTTTAAGTACTGGGCTCCAGGAAAATTCCACCAGCTAGTCTTTTCTTATTTTCAAATAATAAAAAATGATATGGATGTTTTGCCTACATGTGTGTCTGTGCACCATGGGTGTGCCTGCTGCCCATGGCGGTCAGAAGGGAGTGTGGGATCCCCTGGAACTGGAATTATAGACAGTTGTGAGTGGCCACATGGTTGCTGGGAACCAAATCCAGGTCCTCTGCAGGCACATCAGGCGTTCTTACAGAGCCATCTCTCCAGCCTTCATTAGCTAGTTTTCATCTCATTTGCCTGATGAAGAAATCCAGGGGCTCAAAGGTGAGGCCAGGGTGACACTACTGTAGAGCCTGGGTTCTCATCTCGGCTTCTCTCTATCTCCAAGCCCCAGCCCTGTCACTGATGGCAAGTAAGCCGCCTCTTTGCGCTCAGTCCTGGGCACTGTATGTGGTGATCACCATAGTACCCGTGGGATTGCAGAGGTCAAATTCAGTTGGAGCAGGAGAAACTGAGCATGGTTGGCACAGACATCCCCATGTGTGTATCTGTGTTGCAGCAGTCCCTGTCATTATCACTGTTTTCCAAGAACAAATGGAACCGAAAGAGCTGATACTGACCAAGAGGCCCTGTAGCAATTGAGAGCAACTGCATGATGCTCCCTCTTCTCCATGACCTTGACACCAGCTCAATGACTCTTGGCTGTCTCAATTATCACTTGTAAGTTAAAAACGTATGCATAATGTATATATGTATGTGTTATGTATGTATACATATGTGGACGTATATATATGTGGGGGGTATATGTATAAGGAGAGAGGGAGGAAGGGGAGGGGAAAGAGAAAGAGAGAGAAATTGACTGACTGACCAACTGACTGATTGATTGATGGAGCATGTTCTAGTTTCTCTTTTGCCAAATAAGATATTTTATTTAAAGGGGTGACCACTTCTGCTGAGCAGCACTTTATAAAGGGCCCTGAGCACGTAAAGGCAGCCGGGAACTGGGATGTGAGGGTCCAGGAGAGCCCTTGCAGCAAACAAATGCACCTTTCCCAGCACTCTCGCAACATTATTCTTCTCGTGTCTCCCAAGGACTGGAGAGAGCCCATCAAGAGCCCAGCCTGGGAATGCAGGCAGCAGTTAGGAAAGCAGAGCGCTCTGCAGGGGGCTTTGTGGGGGCTGGCTCAGGCGTTTGGGGTGTCAGGATGTGTTGCTCTCAGAAAAGTGGCACTTGATGAACAGAAATACACAGTCACGAGCTTTTCTACCCTTTCTTCTTCAGCAATCAGATCCTGTGCAACAATAACAGAGCCACAGACTATACCACAACATTGTAGCAGTAATAGAGCCACAGACTCAGACAAGACTAACTTGCAATTTGCAGGGTTGTGTTAAGCAGAAGCCAGGGCCATGAGTCTGAATACCAATCCGGGAATAAACATTCAGGGCTCTGACTCAGCTGAGAAGCCAAGCTGCCCTCTTTACCACTTCTACAGAGGCAGGGCTGTGCAGAGGCCCTTTCTCCACATCCAAGTCTAAGCAGACACTAGGGAGGCCTAGTCATTCCCACACCAGGACAGAGAGAAAGAAGTGGGTCTGAAATCTGGACACTTCACTGGCCTTGGGAGAGAAGACCAGAGCTAAACCTAACTCCTGGGAAGAATGTGACATAGTCACACAGCTCATAGAGCTTGCTCAAATTGTGTGGACTAGAAGTCACTTCTGTAGCCCCTCCCCTCCCTGTTTCAGGCCCATATCAGTAGATATGGAATGGAAATCCCCCCTCCAGCAGCTTTCTTTAAGTTAACCACAGCTGTCAATCAGTGGGCTTGCAAAACCTGAGGCCTCACACTATTGGAGGCAAAAAACAGTATGGAGGTTGGATTAGTGGACAAGGATGGTGCCTTCCCCTTCTAAAAGCCAGGGTGTAAACAGAGACTGTACCTTATTTTCCTGGCTGTCCAGACCCAAATAATAACACAGAAACTATTAATTACAACATTGCTTGGCCAATGACTCAGGCATACTTCTAGCTAGCTCTTATATCTTGAATTAACCCATTTCTATTAGTCTGTGTATCACCATGAGACTGTGACCTACCAGTAAGGTTCTGGCATCTGTCTCCTTTGGCAGCTACATAGTGTCTCTTTGACTCTGCCTACACTCTCTATCTCTGTCCAGATTTCCCCAGTTAGCTTAACTCTGCTAAGCCATTGGCCAAAATAGCTTTATTCATTAACCAATAGGAGCAACACATATGCAGAAGGACATCCCACATCACTAGAGAATAGCTTTAAATACGAGCAAGCTAGCAAGCTTACCCAAAGGGCAGAAGGTTGTGATACCTTTCAACTGTGGTGCTTCTGCCACAGCAATGGAAGAATGAGAAAGCGGCTCTTGCATCTCAGGCACCAGAAAGGCACCTGGGTAGTCCAGAACCCAGGCGGTTACAGTGCCTCTACACAGGTGTGTCAACGGCAACTCTGGGATTCCATAGCTGTAAGCCAGCCCCTCAATGGTGCTGCAGTCTCCCCAAATAGCAACACTATCTGGGGACCTGGGGCTCAAAATGCAAGACTTGTGGGACATTTCCCATTCAAGTCTAGTGTCTGCATTTCTATGTCAGTAGCTAAAATAGACAGAGAGGCTCCTGGAAGACAGGAACCAATGTCAGTTACATTCTCACCATCACCACCACCATCATAACCATCACCACTATCACCATAATCACCATCACCACTACCATCATAACCATCACCACTATCGCCATAATCACC